>NC_092291.1:15950326-15987826 GCF_036320965.1 Panulirus ornatus
AACGCAAAGTACCCTGAGAACAGGTGAGAGACCAGAAGGACTCCACATGACTTCTGAAAATCGTGAGGTGATTTGATTTTAATGTCATAACTCAGTGATATATATGTATATATTTCAGCTGGAGAGTACTTAAACCTTCATGACTAGAGGTGGCAGTATATATGTATATATTTCAGCTGGAGAGTACTTAAACCTTCATGACTAGAGGTGGCAGTATAGATAATCACAGCTTTCAGAAACGCATCTCCCCAGAGGAGAAAACTGTTTCGTGCAAACATCGTCCCCTGAAGACTGGGGAAATTGTGCAGAGGATCATACGTAATCTGCTCTGATTCTGTCAAAGGTACGATCCCCCCCCAGGGAGGAGCGAAATCACTCTTGCCTCCTTACTGTATCGCTGGCGGAAGAGAGGTATGTGTGTGTGTGTGTGTGTGTGTGTGTGTTGTCGACATGGTTTACGCATGGAAGTTCTTGAAAGATCTGGTCACCCCGCGTGCATTCGAAACAGATTCGCTACGCACGTATTATTACGACGTTTGAAAACTTTTTTTCTTTCTTTTCCTCTTTTTAACCGATTCATCAAAAGTTGTCATGAATGAAAGAGGAACTGTGTCAACTTCCGGGGATTCGAAGCTGTTGAACTCAACATTCTGATAAGTGGGAGAGTGTGTTGGTTACGTTGAACCATACTATTTGCGGCCTCAAACAGACTGATTGATTAGGGGGAGCAGTACTTTACTGCTCCCCCTAATCAGTCAGTCTGTTTGAGGCCGCAAACTGATTGATTAGGAGGATCTTGGAAACAGATTGATTGATTAGAGGAAGCAGTAAAGGATCTTGGGAACAGAACGATTGATTAGGGGGAGCAGTAAAGGATCTTGGGAACAGAACGATTGATTAGGGGGAGCAGTAAAGGATATCTGATTGATTAGGGTGAGCGGCAAAGGATCTTGGTCACAAATTCTTGAGAGAATTCGTACGTAAGGAAAGGGGGTTCAACACGAGCTTTTTTTTTTGGGTGGGCGGGGAGCGGTGCTAGTGTGTGGCTAGAGCTCTCCCGGTCTGGAGGAGGACGCTGCGCGCTTGTGTCGGGACGACCGATTCAGTGAGGTCCCGAGGTAGGTTTATAAAGTACGTGATGCTACGGAAGGGGATGATCATCTACGAAACGTCGGCGGAAGGCAGGGTGGAAGATGGGTCGAGAGAGTCACCGCACTGCGGGAGAGAGAGAGAGAGAGAGAGAGAGAGAGAGAGAGAGAGAGAGAGAGAGAGAGAGAGAGAGAGAGAGAGAGAGAGAGAGCGGGCGGGATGGGTGGGTGGGGGAAGTTATACAGTTGGCAGACAGATTGCGTTGCAGCATAGTAATTATTCAACAGGCGCTTGGCTCACTGGGATGGTGGTCAATCACTGACGCAGTGTGTACTGCAGGATATGCCGACTGGGCACCGACACACACACACACACACACACACACACACACACACACACACACACACACCCGACGGTGGGATGTTGGTTGAACTTAACACACACACCGCATTCACAAGGTGACGGCAAGCGGCGGACAGTTGACCGATCGCAAGGCACTTGGAGGACATCGAAGATCATAAGGACGAGGTACCGCACGATGATGATGATGGTGATGATGATGATGATGATGATGATGATGATGATGATTCATCCATACGGCACTCTAGGGGAGGTCACGATTCATCACTGCTGCAGAGGGGGAAGGAGGGGGGAAGAGGAATGTCATGATTTATGATCAAAGTTATTGCAAGAGTGGTGAGGATTTAACGACGGAGGCACTGCAGCAGGGCCAGTGGTATGATGATTTATCGACGCTAGGCACTGGTGCATGGGGGTGGTGCTATCGATCTCTCATCGGTACACCCCTTACCGTAAGGAATGCTGTCGGATTGGCCAGCCCCAACAGCAGCACCACCACCGCGCCGCAGGACCATTTGTCGTTTTATAGACATACCAGTCCACAGGTTAGTGGGGAAATGGATCATCGGCGCCCCGCGCTGTGGATCGCTCACCGACACTCAGTAGTGCAGGAGGGATTGTGATTAACCCCGTTGACGTAGCGCCTCGTGGTGTTACTCGTTCTGTTGACATGTCCAAACACTCGCCGCTGGCTGATGACCGGTCATCATCACACATAGGCTGCTTGGATCCTTAATTACCCAACGACGCACACACAAGAGGAGGACTGCTGCCCCTTGTATATCGCTTTGCCGGCGTACTTGCCGCTGGATCGTGACGATTCGTCGAGGCTTGGATTGCATGGTCATCCGTGGATTGCATGATCATCCGCCGGGGTTATCCAGAGCAGGATCTCACTGGTCCACCAGTCATGCTGGCTCAAGCGCGAGCTGAATGAATCCGCCCTCATATGAGTCACGGCCTCTTAACTTGTTTACCCGGGACTGGTGCTGGGAGTCTTGAACAGTCTGTTATTGCTAAAATATTCATGGCGAGTGGGCTCGTGTGGCCGCGTGTGATGAAAGGAGGGGCGTGTGTATTTGTGACGCCGGTAACGAGCGCGTTCGGGTAATCAAGGACGGGTGTGGGAAAAAAGCTCGCAGGCGTCTCGCGAACGCTCGCTGGAGTCGGGAAGCCGATTGTCTCTGGAAGAGGTGGTTGCGGGCGAGGCGACGAATGTCGAGTCTCTCCCGTGTGCGGGGAAATGTGGTGTACAGAAAGGGCGGTGAGTGGGACGCGTCCTTTGCTGTTAGAGAGAGAGAGAGAGAGAGAGAGAGAGAGAGAGAGAGAGAGAGAGAGAGAGAGAGAGAGAGAGAGAGAGTTTAGTGTGTGTGTGTGTGTGTTTATGTAGAAGTGTTGGCGTATTTCACCTCCCCGGAAGCAGAAGTGGTCATGAAGAGAGATGAAGTCATCGCTGTCGACTGACTACGCGGAGTCCGTAGTATGTAAATATTATTGCCTCCTGAGTCTGTTGACGAGGGTGTTAACTCGGGCCGTATTAGTGTGTTTATTTCACACGGGCGCCCCCCCCCCCCCCCGCCGCGGAGTGGGGCTGGGCTGCTGTCTAGTTCCCCTCTTGTGTGTGTGTGTGTGTGTGGGTAAGCATTTCTCCTGAACTCGTTACGAAGAGCAAGTTCGGGTGTTGCTGTGTTCGACCACTCCGTACCACCGTGCAGTCGGGAATCGATGTAGACGTTTGTCTTACGGTTGGTTTGCATGAATGCACGCACGTTGAAGCCTATCATGCAGACATGCATGAACTGAGGGACAAGGCGCATGCCCACGAGGGAGGTATATCACAGGGCCTGCTGCTGCCCTCATTTCCGTGGGGTGTGGTCAGTTGGCATACATCCTCTCAAATTGCTCAGAAATAGATAATATGTTATAAGTGCAATATATATAGATTTTTTTTTCGACCGAATCATGATATCTTACCCTTTGCACTGGGGTGTGTAGATATTCCTACACTCCTATCAAGTGAAAGTATATTATTTAGATGACTGGATGGTTTGAAATAAAAGATTGAAATCCGTCATAAAGAAAAAAATAAAAGTGGAATAAGAAACTTCTTTTTCAGAGACGGTGGAAACTTTTACGAATGCTTGAGGCCGCCTCTCCTACTGCCAGATAAACTTTTAATGACCTGTGATTCTTGCATTAAAAAGAAACAAATAACCAACTTGAGGAGGGGGGATATTTTTGCCTCCGTTTTTGGCGGACTGTATTGGCGGGGCGCGTGCGTCTTGTCGCCTCCTCCTCCTCCTCCTCCTCCTGCCTCTCAGCCTCCACACCTCCAACACCAGGTCAGTGCGTTGGATTTTGGACAGAGTTGATTAGAGTTGGCGTTGACGATCATTCGAACTTCGGTTCGCGGGATTTACTTAATGGAGAATTTACGTGGTTGAGGTAGACAGTTGTTTTTTTTTTGGGGGGGGGGGGGATGTCGACATTAATGATCCTTTTTTACACTTCTCTTGAAGTGGAGTCGAGTCTTTGTGTCTGGACTTTTCAGGGGGGTACTTTGAGGAGGGTTACCCATTTCTCCCCTGGCTTGACGGGGGAGTTGACATGGGTTGTGGTGATAGTACAGAGGTGACTTATGAGGGGATTAAACTGCTCCACTTATCTCTCGACATAGAAACCGCTCTGAAGGCTAGAATAGCGACACGCAAAGAGAAACAGGGGACCCAATTTCTGTTTGGAGGAGGGAGGTGAGAGGTTGGCCCCCTTCCCCCTAACCACGACTTATTTACTCCACGAACGAGTCTCATTTGTCGGAAATTCCGTGGAGTTGATAGTGAGGTTGTTTAGCGGGTTTTGAAAATGGGCGGAATGAACGCTCGCAGGGATGATGGCGCATTGGGTGGCTTGCTTCCTTGATGTTTGTTACTCTAATGGGGTAGATTAAAGAGAGCCCTTGGGGGCTGTGTGAGGTACAGGGAAGTTTAGGAGAATGGTGTTGGAGAAGACGAGTCTGGGTTAGCGGAGGAGAGGAAGGGCAGAGGATGCAGGCGAGGATTCTTGGAGAATAGAGGCTAGGGGTGGAGGATTACAGTACATGGAACAAGGCGAGGGATTACAGTGAAGAGTATAATGGCTTGGGGCTAGATAAGGTACTAGGGACAGTATGGGGGATTACAGTGAGTTGCGTTAGCGTGGGGCCAAAAGAATGATAAGGGACCGACCGATGTTAGGTCGACAAATTCGTTTACATATGTATGACACATTTGAATAGAACTTTCGCATGAATATCATGCGGGAAACATCCTTAATTATGTAGATAGTAGGGGTTGACTGAAGTCATGATCATCATGAAATGAGTTCTTCGGATAGATATTGATGCTTTAGTTAGAGGCGAGGGTTTGAAAAGTTGAGGGGGGGGACTACACTGCTCAAATCCTTTATTTTGTGATTTAAAGTTTATGAAGAAGGTACGCGATTGCTGACTCGAATCGGCGTCCAACCTGATTATTTATAACCTTTCGATAGCCCTGATTATTGAGATAATTGATATAAGAAAGCAATGCTTCACTTAAATGAAAAAAGAAAGAAACAGGTAAGAAAAAAGTATGCTTTCATAACGTCAACATTCTTGGCAAGAAAGCAGAGTTCTGACAGGCGGAATTTTTATCATCAAGAGAGGAAGGTCTGGTGTTCACGTCAAAGGAAGTAGCCAGGCTTTCTTAAGGACATGGGAAAAGGAGGGTTAGGAGTGGTGTGGGAAGAGGAGGAGGAGTAGGAGTTGTCTGGGAAGAGGAGAAGGAGGAGTGGTGTGGGAAGAGGAGGAGGAGGAGTAGCAGTGGTGTGGGGAGATGAGGAGAAATAAGAGGAGGAGGCAGTAGCAGTGGTGTGGGGAGAGGAGGGGGAATAAGAGGAGGCAGTAGCAGTGGTGTGGGGAGAGGAGGAGGAATAAGAGGAGGCAGTAGCAGTGGTGTGGGGAGAGGAGGAGGAATAAGAGGAGCAGGAGTGTTGTGGAAAGAAGGACGAGGAGGAGGAGGAGCAACAAGGGGAGTAATAGGAGCGTTGTGGGAGGAGGGGGAGGATAGGCAAATATGTTTTGCATTTTATAGGACGGCGGGTTAGTTGCCGCGATGAGGCTTAATTGATCGACTTTTCTTGTTGGCCGCGCTGGTGTATTCCCCCCACCCCCCTCCCCCACCTCATCTCTCTCTCTCTCGCTCTCTCTCTCTCTCTCTCTCTCTCTCTCTCTCTCTCTCTCTCTCTCTCTCTCTCTCTCTCTCTCTCTCTCTCTCTCTCTCCGTAGGGAGTGTGTGAGTGAGTAGGGGAGGAGCTAATCATAAAGCATTCTGAAAAGAATCATATCATTTCTTTCTTTTCTTTTCTTCTAAACTATAAATTGTCTGTAAGGAAGGGACACATGTTCTGTTAGTGATATCTTTAGCGGAGCAAGTTGATAAAGGAAGGGTTTCTCGGATAGGTTAAGGATCTACGAGAAGCGAAACACCGAGTCATGACACCACGTACGTATTCTTCTTCCTCATTTTTTTTTTTTTTTTTTGTTAACCCTCCCCGTGACCGACGGCAAAGTTGCTGAATTAGAAATACAGAAATGATTTCACTGGTATCGATTTCAATGATGTTTAAGATAGCCCAAGCGTCTTGAAAAGGGGAGTGACTACTAGGTAGGTCCTCCCGTGGGTGGGTAGAGCTCGGAGGTTGGGCGAGAGAGAGAGAGAGAGAGAGAGAGAGAGAGAGAGAGAGAGAGAGAGAGAGAGAGAGAACGAGAGAACGAGGGGAAAAGCCCTGTGTAGGTCCACACGCACGTGGTTCTCCACTGGAGTGAGAAGACGTGACAGGGTGTGTGGAATAAACCCCAGTGAAAATGGGAGGTGCAGTTGGTTGCACCCACAAGAAAGCAGGGTAAACATCTTGGGGGTCTCGGGAGTCTTTTCAGACCTTCAGCCAAGGAGGAAAGATATACACGAAGCTTCGTGGGCCAGTCCCAGGGTGTGTGGCTCCAGAATACATAGGCCAGTCCCAAGGGGTGTGGCTCCAGAATACATAGGCCAGTCCCAAGGTGTGTGGCTCCAGAATACATAGGCCAGTCCCAAGGGGTGTGGCTCCAGAATACATAGGCCAGTGCCAAGGGGTGTGGCTTCAGAATACATAGGCCAGTCCTAAGGTGTGTGGCTCCAGAATACATAGGCCAGTTCCAAGGTGTGTGGCTCCAGAACAGACGGACCAGTCCAGCCGGGGCAGTTACAAGAAAGCGTCTCAGAATATATATCGACTAGTCCACACGGGCCAATTCTAAGAAATGTCCCGGAACAGATGGGCCAATCGCAACAAATGCCCCAGAATGCCTAGACCAGCCCAGCTGGACCAGCCGGAAGATGTGGCCTAAGATTCTAAAAAGCTCCTCTGGAGTCCACCCTCAGCATGGGTGGTTTTTAGGAGGAGGGATCTGCTGCTACGAACAGCCAGGGTCGATCGAGTGTCAACAACGACAGCTTGATGGGAATGATTTAGGTAAACTAAATAGGGTAAATAGGAGTGAGCTTTTTGGGACGGGTTCAGCCAAGGAAGATTGACCAATTGTTATGACATTGTATTAAAGGGGGATAGATTAAACCGTGCCTGAACTTACTGGATAGACTTTGAATTAAGGTCAGGTTATTAAGTAGACGAAAGTTCGGGTTATGAAGAAGATAAGGTGACTCGACCCACGTCCTGTTGTAGCCAAGGCCTCACGTCCTTCTGTGCCCCAGGCCCACGTCCCAGAGTGTCCCCACACCGGCCCCAAGCCATTTCGCGTCCCATGCCTGCGTCATATCGTATCCCGGACCCGCCCACGTCATATGTACCAGCCTGATATTTATTCATAGTATGGGCCTCCGTGGCTGCCGCGAGGGACCTCCGTTTTCATATCATTTGAATTTTAATTCCGCGTCGGGTCTTCCCTCGGACTGGAGTTCGGGGATGTTAGATTAACATTGTTAGGCGAGTTCTTCCAGCCGGGGCATAATTAATCAAGTATGGGTCTTGGAAGAAAGCTTTATATATATATATATATATATATATAAAGATTATTTTTGGTGGTGTTAGCTCACGGCGCAGAGCCATCCCCCGTGGTAATGGACCCTTGAGATAGTAAACATCCCTTAATCTACGACACGCCACCGGAGTTTGCCTTGTTTTGAGCGCACAGGACGGAAGGCTTGAAAGATTTTATGCATGTAAAACACACACACACACACACACACACACACACACACACACACACACACACACACACACACACACACACACACACACACTTACTCACTCGTACACTTTCGTATTCTTGAATTTCCAAAAGTGTGACCTTCTCTTTAGAAGTGTGTTTGTCCTTTCAGCGGAACACTAGTTCTTAGAGCACGCACTTTCAGACAAGAGGTTCCCAATTATAGATAAATTGGCGTATGTGATAGATATATTATGACTGATGTACCGGTCTGTTGAACCAGTCGTCTCCAGCATGCACCAGCTCTTCCCCCCCACCCCCCACCCCCCACCCCGGCTATCTGGAGTCTCTCCCACGGCTCCTGTCGTCTCTCCCACACCTCCTTCCGTCTCCCCACTCCTGCCATCTCCCCGACATCTCTGTCCGTCTCCCCAGACCTCCTTCCGTCTCCCCACACCTCCTGCCATCTCCCTCACACCTCCTGCCTTCTCCCCACACCTCTTGCCATCTCCCCCACACCTCTTGCCATCTCCCCCACACCTCCTTCCGTCTCCCCCACACTTCCTGCCGGCTCCCCACAGCTCAGAAGAGCTTGGCGAGCTTGCATTCTCTGCCGCGTCTTGTGTCATATGATCGACCACCACGCCTGTGCGTTGTGGCTGGCTGGCACCTGGGTGTTGTACGTGGCCATCGATAGGGCCTTTTGGCCCCATCCGATAATTTCAGTGAGGATGAAGGACACGACTGCGTGACGGAACAGCGATTAAAACTCCCGATTTTAGATGTTTTCCTCAAACTCCCAATTTATATCACAGTACAAGTTGAAAAAAGGAGTTCTGTTAAGAGAAATAGATCTGTAAGGCTCGCGTTTAACGTTTCCATTATAAAGGATCTGAGGTGTTTGTTATGTGATTAGGGAGTCTTGATGTTTGTTATATGGTTACTGAGTCTTGTTAATTATAAAGGGAGCTATGTAAAGGTAGTAGTAAGGGTGTTTACCGTCCTCGCCCGCCTGCGTACAAATCGGTGATGGCTGGGCAAGCAAATACGTGAGATCGAGCAATTATACATTATTCTTACCTTTCTTTATCGTTTAGTATATATATATATGTATTTTTTTTTTCTTTAGTGTAAATCATTTATGATAATTTATTTTTGCAGTTTTAGGAATTATTATTATCTTTTTATGGCGTGGTGTTCTCGACTATTTTCGTATTCTACGTATATTTTATGTATATTGGATGTATGATTATGTAGAGTGATGATTTTGTGTGTATATTTTTCTTTTCTTTTTATTTGAGTATATTTTTTTTTTCTTTTTCTTCCTACATAGAAATTACTCGTAGTGAAATAATGATACAGAGGCATTTAATTATACAGCGTGTCGGACTTTCGTGATGTCGTTGGATAGGGGGGGGGGGGGGTTTGGGGTTGGGGGTGGGTTGGTGGTGGGGGTTGGAGGGTTAGCTGTGCAGAAGGCAGAGCTTCCCCTGCAACCATCCCTCCTTTCCCTCCTCCCCCCCACACGCTCGCTCGCCAGTGTGTGCGTGTGTCTGTTTGTATATCATTACGTACTCCTCCCCCACCCACCCTCCTTCCCTCCCTCCCTCCCTCCCTCCCTCCCTTCTTCCCTCCCTCACCTCCACACCTTTCCCCTCCCACTCACTCCCCCTCTCCCCCACTCTCCCTCGTGTTACATATTACCAGCTTGGTTTTCTTACTCCTTTCTCGTTAGTGCTGCTCTCTCTCTCTCTCTCTCTCTCTCTCTCTCTCTCTCTCTCTCTCTCTCTCTCTCTCTCTCTCTCTCTCTCTCTCTCTGTTTCAACGTATCTTCCCTCATTAGCACTGGTTCTCACCCTCCACCCCCCTCCCCTTATTAGCAGTGGTCCTTCTCCATGACCCTTCAACAGTGGTCTCCCCACTCCATTACGACCTCTCTCTCTCTCTCTCTCTCTCTCTCTCTCTCTCTCTCTCTCTCTCTCTCTCTCTCTCTCTCTCTCTCTCTATCTCTCTCTCAGTTTTAACTTTTCTCCCCTCATCAGCTGCTGTTCCCCTCCCCACTCCCCCTAGTTTGTACGCTCTCTCTCCCTACGCCGCTCTCCTCTCCCCTTCCCTCCCCATATTTGTACGTCTCCCCCTCTTGAGCACCGATCCCCTCCCCTCCCCTACCTACCCTCGCCCAATATGTACCTCCCCAATATAGTACGTCCCCCTTTTGCCATTTTCCCCTCATCTTCCATTGTGGTGCCACTTAGTGCATCGCCCACTTGTGCAAGAGGCCGGCCCTGTTATGAGGGCTAGTGAATACTACTTTGCCCTCATCATTAATAAGTTTTTTCCTCCTTACTAGCTTTAATAGCTGCCAGTCTTAATAGCACTAATAGCTGCCATTCTTAATAGAACTAATAGCCGCTACTCCTTATAGCTGTAGTAGCTGCCAGTGTAACAAGCAATGATAGCTGCTAGTCATCCTAGCACTATTACTTGCCAATCGTACCCTAAAGCTAGTAGCTGCGGGTCTAACTAACACTAGTAGCTACCAATCTTACCTAAAGCTAGTAGCTGCAGATCTGACTAGCACTAGTAGCTACCAATCGTACCTAAAGCTAGTAGCTGCAGGTCTAACTAGCACTAGTAGCTACCAATCGTACCTAAAGCTAGTAGCTGCAGATCTGACTAGCACTAGTAGCTACCAGTCGTATCTAAAGCTAGTAGCTGCAGGTCTAACTAGCACTAGTAGCTACCAATCGTACATAAAGCTAGTAGCTGCAGGTCTAACTAGCACTAGTCGCTGCCAATCGTACCTAAAGCTAGTAGCTGCAGATCTGACTAGCACTAGTAGCTAGTAGCTGCAGGTCTAACTAGCCCTGGTGGCAGCCATTCCCCCCCCCCTCACTAGAACCGAGTTCAGTGAACCTCGTCAACACCTCGCGTTCCGAGCGGACGATGCTCGGCACCAAGATGACGCGCTCCGCGTCGCTCTGCACGTGCGCGCACGCCCGTCACCAGCAGGCCAAGTCGGAGAGGGACGTGCAGCCACGACGTCGAAGATCAAGTCTTAAGGTTCACGAGATCCAGAAGACGCAAGGTGAACGCTGCCCGCCGTGTATTTATTACCCGCTAAGGGTCTCATATGTGTCGGTGACCTGGGAGCCCTTATTTAAGAGGTGTAGACGACCTGGAGGTTCTTATATTAACGTAGTTGACCTGGGAGCCTTTAAGTAATTGGTGTGGGTGACCTGGGAGCCTTTGTGTAATTGGTGTGGGTGACCTTGGAGCCTTTATGTAATTGGTGTGGGTGACCTGGGAGCCTTTGTGTAATTGATGTGGGTGACCTGGGAGCCTTTGTGTAATTGGTGTGGGTGACCTGGGAGCCTTTGTGTAATTGGTGTGGGTGACCTGGGAGCCTTTGTGTAATTGGTGTGGGTGACCTGGGAGCCTTTATGTAATTGATGTGGGTGACCTGGGAGCCTTTATGGAATTGGTGTGGGTGTTCTGGGAGCCTTTGTGTAATTGGTGTGGGTGACCTGGGAGCCTTTATGTAGGTGTAAATGACCTGGAGGCTCTTATATTATCGTAGTTGACCTGGGGGCATGTATATATATATATATATATATATATATATATATATATATATATATATATATATATATATATATTTATGTAGTTGACCTGGGAGCCTCTATGTAAGTAGTCTAGGTGACCTAGGAGCCCTTGCGTAAGTGGTGCAGATGACCTGGGGGCCCTTTATGCAAGCAGTGTAGATGGCCTGGGAGCCTTTATGTATGGAGTGGATGACCTGGGGGCCTTTACGTCAGTTGTACAGATGACCTGCTGACCGTTACGCCATTAAATGTCTTTAGTGCTTCTGTGTCTGTTTTTTTTATGTGTGTGTCTGTGTGTACTGTCGGTTTAATGTGTGACATTATGTAATCCTTTCTTTTTTCCTTTTACGCTCTAGATTTTCCATGTGTGTGTGTGTGTGTGTGTGTGTGTGTGTGTGTGTGTGTGTGTGTGTGTGTGTATACTATATGTTATAGAGCAGGACTGGGTACTGGTAAAGCCTTTTACGTCGGTGCCTGATGTGACCCTCAGGGTCTTGTGTGTACAGGGGAAGCATGTCAACACTGAGGGGGGTCGTGTGTTACTGGGGGAAAGCATGTGTGTGTGTGTCAGGAGGTACTGGTGAGATGGTACCTCAACCTTACGAATTGGAAGGCATATTGAATACTCCTAGGGCCTTCGTATATGAGGGCGGAGGCGTGGAAGTATGTACTGGAGGGTCGAGTGCAGTATGGAAGAGATGTTTGGGTATTGGTGGGGGTCGATTATACAACTAGGAGGCGTATGGTGGTGGCTAGGCCCCTGTACTGGAGGGCAGAGGCGCGAGTGTGAACTGGTGAGGGGCCAGTACCTAGCTGAAGAGTATTTAGGTCCCTTTACGTGTGGGGCAGATGCGTATTTGAGGGGTCAGCGCGTAACTAAGAAGGCCCACGATACCGGTAGAATCTCTGCACATGAGGGCGGAGGCGTGTAGGTAGTGGTGCAGCAGGTGTGACGGGAGAGGGACCCCCGCCCACGACCGGAGGGCGTGTGTCTGGCCGTTGTCATGGTGACAGCCTCCCCTCACTGCCACGCCTCCTGCTCGGAGAGAGGCGGGGCCGCCCCGCTGCTACTCATACGCTCCACCGTGCATTTTATGGAGGGATAGAGCTTGTTAGGCGGACCTGCGGTGGCGGCGGATCCACATGTGCCTTCGGCTGCAGGTCGGGACGGGGTCATCCATCACACGTGATGACGATGGGCAGTGTGTACCAGAGGGCGGCCTTCCCGAAAATAAGAGAGCTTCGCACGCTATATATATGTGTGTGTATCTATCTATCTATCTATCTGTCTATCTATCTTTCTATCTATCTATCTATCTATCTATCTATCTATCTATCTATCTATCTATCTATCTTTCTGTCTATCTATCTATCTTCTGTCTATCTATCTATCTATCTATCTATCTATCTATCTATCTATATATATATATATATATATATATATATATATATATATATATATATATATATATATATATTTATTTATTTGATATAGTAAGATATTACTGACTTTTCCCCCCTGTGCTTTGGAAGACTGGGACACTGGAGCAGTGCCGAAGAACTTGGGGTTGGAGGGGAACTGGAATTATGAGACTAAACGAGATGAAAGAGTGCGGGAATGGTGGAGGAAGCGGTTAACCGCCAGTGCCAGTTGAGTCGTTCCGGAGGATTACATTAAACAGGATTAAAACTTGGGTAGGAAATAGGCTGAGAGAGAGAGAAGAGAGAGAGAGAGAGAGAGAGAGAGAGAGAGAGAGAGAGAGAGAGAGAGAGAGAGAGAGAGAGAGAGAGAGAGAGAGAGGTATTGAGGCGTTTGGAAAGGGAAGGTCACCAGTGAAGGATATCTACACGGAGGCAAGTTTGAGAGAAGTGGCAGAGTAGCAGATGAATATTTTGTGCTTTTATTGATTTTAGAAATACACACGACACCGTATGGAGAGAAGGAACTTGGGGGGTTTGATGGAACACACACCCACCCTGGGTTCCTCTGACAGTATTTCGAACGCTGAGGAACTGGTGGGATGGTTTGTGTGGCTGTATCTGAGTAGGTACAGAGTGGAGTTGCTGGTTCAGACGTAATGGCTAGGGTGAGACTTGGTGGGGGGATACGCACTGTGCCCGAACACCAAATGCGTAACTCCATTAACGAACAACCGAGCGGTCCAGCTGGAGGGAGATACCGGGTCAGGCACGTCGTCAGGAGCGACCTGGTCTCTCGTCGCTGGTGTTGCAACCTCCCCCCTCCGCTCGTCGGGGGTCAGGAGATCATCACCCGGCACAACCCGGAGTGGTCGTTGACAGAGCCGTGCAGGTGGTCTCCGGCGCAACGCACGGCGCCCTCACCGAATGGAGCGCGCGTGCGCTGGTCTCGTCTGGGAAATGGATGATGTCTCGCCTCGTCTCTCCCTGTCTCTTGCCCCGGTCAAGGCCGAAACTGTCCCCTTGTTTCCCATAGGGTGTGCAATTGAGCCCGGGGGAACCATGGCACCTTGAGGCTCTTCGTCTCACAAGGGCCTGTAATTTCACGCCGTGCCATCTGCTGCACATGTACAGAGTGACTGTCTAGATGTAACTTATCGGCGTCAGAATGTATGTTGGCCATTCCTTTAACGACGCTAACTACGTTACGGTACTAAGCAGGGACATTTGACGTACGTTCGTGTAAGACTCGTAAATCACCTGGTTAACGTTGGGCATAATCAGTACAGTAAGACTTAACACACACACACACACACACACACACACACACACACAATCCGTTGGAGATGTAGAGAGAAAGCACCACAAACACGTACGCATCCAACAAGCCGTCCACACGCCTCATTAAAACATATACCACATCCACTTTTATCCAGCTGACAAATATATGTGTGTGTGTGTGTGTGTGTGTGTGTGTGTGTGTGTGTGTGTGTGTGTATTAAATTTAGAAAGAAAATTAAGTAATGAAGTAATTATCTTCTGTTACTCGACTTTATCCTAACCCCTACCCCTTCCTCCCCCTCTTCCATCCCGCCCCATCCCCCACCAGCCAACCCAACTAGGAGAAAAGAACAATTCGTATCGACCTCATAATGAGGCAGATAAATGAGGAGTGAGGGAAGGTGGGGTGTGTGGGAGTGGGTGGGGAGGCCCTTATGAGATTCTGATTTTGCTGACGATGTTGCACGTTGCCATTGGATACATTGTTGGTGGTCGTCGGAAGGGCGAGAAAGATGGGGAAGACACACACACACACACACACACACACACACACACACACACACACACACACACGCTCGCGCGCGCTTTCGAGTGTACACATCAGGGCCGAGAGTGTGGTAATAAACAATGAGGAAAAATGAGGAGGAGGTTCACCCGGAAGATATGAGTTGTAAAAGCACAAGAGATGAAATTTGTCATCTGTATTAAGAGAGCGTAGCTACGTCAGATGGGAGGGACAGAAGGGAGAGTAGTTGCGTCAGATGGGAGAGACAGAAAGGAGTGTGGTTACGTTAGGTGGGAGAGACAGAAGGGAGCGTAGAGACAGAAGGGAGCGTAATCACGTCAGATGGCGGTAGTAGTAAAGAGTGCTGTCAGTTTTGCTGACGGCCACTGAGGAAGAAAGAGAATGCCTTTGAAATGAAATTGCTTGGATTGCTAGGTGCCCAACAGAACGATTTTGTAAGGAACGAAGACTTTGAGGATTAGGTTTGAACAAAAATAGTCAGTATGCGACTAGGAAAAAAAAAAAGAAAGAGGTGGATTGAAAGGGTTTGGGATTGTAGATAGGATGAAGGGGTTGGGAGGACAGTAGAGGACGTTGAGGGCAGAGGCTCGTAAGAATAAGCCCCCTGGGACGACCTGGAAACAAGATGGCTGAGGGGGAGGGGGGAGTGTTGTTGTGGCAAGAGACCTGTTGGGGGGGAAGGGGACGTGGTTATTAGGGCGAGAGAGGAGGAGGAGGAAGAGGAGGAGGAGAAGAGTGGGGGTGACGCCAGGACCTGATGGGACGCGGAGCTCAGGAGGAGAGAAGGAAAGGCGTTCCTCTCGGCCTCATGGCAGGGAGATTGGGGAGGAATTTAGTGACCGGCTGCTTAGAATCCAGGGACTCCTACCCGACCCGGAAACGATGCAGTTTTGAGAGTAGAGCGATGATCTCGCCCGCTTGGTTGCTTCATGATGGTAGGGTTCCTAGAAGCTCCCCTCCCCTGAGATAACCCCCTCCCTCCATGAAAATTAAGATGAAAAAGCTGACGTGATGGTGCACGTCGAGTTCAAAAGCCGTAGACAACTGTGACCACAGCCGGAACGCACGGAACGCTGTGAAGGGAGAAAATACCAGGCGAGTCCTTGTTGCTCTTAGCTTCCGAATGGATTAGAGAGAGTCCAGAGCGTAAAGTGACCAATGAACAGTACTTGATCTCATGTCATTTCGTATTAGTGTATCTGATGTTGGTGGGGAATAGAATCCGCGGGCGTATACGTTTACGCTCGAGGCGGTTTACGAGCGTTGGTTGTGGCGGTTTTATGTGTCGGGACACCCGGAGGATCTACGAACAGGGCTTACCATTTAGTCTCCGCAAATATAAGGTGGCGTTAGAGAGGAGTTCTCCCTCAACCACCGCTGACGAAGGTGTGTGAAAATCACGAATGGGGGAACACAATAGCGTGGCTATACCATAAGATGTATATATATATATATATATATATATATGTAGGTTAACAGGAAATGTATATATATGTGGTCATACTGGGAGACTTTGGACGACCTGAGAGACTTTGTTTGATAATAATCCAGTTCAGAGGATTTATATGCTCCGTGTTGGAGTTCTGACAAGTTCTGAAACGACGTCGAAATTCCCAGAGCTAAGATGTACGACGACGCCACCGCCGCCTCCCCTGCTGGCCACGTTGGTGAAGGCAGACGTGTGAGGAGGATGCATTATAGTGAAGATGTTGTTGTGGCGTGAGAGAGAGAGAGAGAGAGAGAGAGAGAGAGAGAGAGAGAGAGAGAGAGAGAGAGAGAGAGAGAGAGAGAGAGCTCTTGGCAGGGTCTTAACAAAGGAGGAACCAGGGGGGGGGGGAGAGAAGGAGAACTGACGAGCGAGGGAGAGTTTTCAAGAAGAGAGGGAGGTGGTGGAGGGAGGCAAAGAACCGGGCGTCGAACTTAGCTTGCTTCTGCTGGTGTTTTTGCCTAGGCACTTGCTCGCGGAGGAGGAGGAGGAGGAGGAGGCCCCTTAGAGTTCAGCCCATAGCCACGGTCGTTGAACGACAGTGAACGTGATGAGCCTCAGGTCAGGTGAGGGATGAAACCCACAGACTTATTCATACTTAACCTCAGGAGAGGCTATAGGCCTCAGGCCCGTTAATACCACCGCGATGGTATGAGCTCATAGCTTCATAAACCACAGTATAGACAAAAGAAAATAAAAGTCTCGTTCTGATTAAACCACAGCTAAGATGAACGGTTTATCTACATAGACGCCATAAACCACCAAACCACGGTGAAAGTATGAGCTTCAGACTCATTAAACCACAGCGGGGAAAAATAAAACAATAAACCACGTTGAAGGTTTTAGAGCCTCGGGGTTCATTGAACGACCATGACTACGAGAGATGCGGACCAAGATAAACCACGGTGAAGTTAAGAACCCCGGGGGCTCATTAAACCCCACACTTCATAAACCGCGGTCGAGGCGAGAACCGCAGCACACTCCATAAACCAAAAAAAAAAAAAAAAAAAAGCGGAGTGGTTTTTCAGTAACTCTCTTGCTCTCTCCCTGGGGGGAATAGAGACCACCCTCCCCAACCCCCCCCCCCCCTCCCCCCCAAGGTAAGGTAGTGGAGAAAATGGATAATGTACTTGTGAGCGGTGAGGTCCGTCTCGCTTTGTGCCTCCCGACACTCACCCACTTAAATGCGATTTCGGTTAAAAATGGAATGTTTTAGAATCAGGGTTGGGGGGGGGGAAGGGGAGGGTGGGGGGGTTATATACCCGGGATATGAGGGAGGGGGAGGTGAGGGGTGTGATGCATATAATGGAGAGGATGGGTTTTTTTTTTGACGGGTGAGGGGTTGAGGAGAGGAGGAGATGGGTGGCTGCAGCGTGATGTGTAGAGTGGGGTGAGTGAGGGGGAGAGTGGGGGTTAGGGTTTTGGAAGGGTTTGTAGAGCGATGTATTGAGGGGTTTGGATCGAGCCGTGGTGGAATAGTGAGAACTGCTTTGGGTAGAAAACAATATCAGGACATAATTTAGTATTGGGGAAATCTTTAAAGTATTTATGATATTGATGTGTGATATATATGGGTTTCTGTCGTGGTCATTAACCATGAGTCAGCACGGGCCACCCCGTGGTCCAACTCGCAGGGGGTTCGAATTGGCAGTCGGCCAGCACCCTACCCAGGTGTTCATCCTCCCCTCAGTGGCTGGTCGATAAATAGGATCCTGGCATAGACTGGATGTGTGTGTGTGTGTGTGTGTGTGTGTGTGTGTGTGTGTGTGTGTTCATACATATATAGGATTGAAGACATAGTACATATACATATATGTGCTTGGTTAAGAGACGGGCCAACAAGGATGTAAAACGCTATCCCTGTAAACACATAAAGGATCACATGTAATTATCACACACACACACACACACACACACACACACACACACACACACACACACACACACACTACACATATGTAGGAGCTGATGTGTGGCTCGAGGTGTAGGAGGTGAAGGAGGCTCTTTGGTGCTCAGCTCACTTCCACTCCTACTCTGAGCAGTAAGGCTGGAGCATTCCCACCTGATTGACGCGTTCCAGAGCCTGAAGAACTCAGAAGTCCAGTGGTCGCCTTGAAAGAGAGAGAGAGAGAGAGAGAGAGAGAGAGAGAGAGAGAGAGAGAGAGAGAGAGAGAGAGAGAGAGAGAGAGAGGGGGGTGAGAATTTGGAAATGGAAGGGTTTAAGAATATAGAATGATAGAGGGAGAAGGAACTTGTGGTTTTGTGTTTCTGGGATACGAAGGAACTTATGGTTTTGTGTTTCTGGGAGACGAAGGAAGTTATGGGTTTGTGTTTCTGGGATACGAAGGGACTCGTGGTTTTTGCGTTTCTGGGATACGAATTCTTGTCATCCATCTCGCAAGTAACAATAGAGTGAACACACTACTCCCTTCCCTCCTCCCCACAACGTCCTATTCACTTTGTACGTAACGTTGTGTTTCCCTAATCACATCCTCAAGCACCTCGACGTCCCATTGACGTGTGCCACTGAAACTGATTTCTGAAATTTGAAACTTCACTCGCGTCTCACTCGGTATTCAGATGAAGCACATGACCCCCTGACACTGTAAGGAGAGGGTTGACAGTGTGTCCGTCACGTTGGTGACATTCTGTCATAGCCAGGTACAGCTAAGAGAACCCAGGAAGAAGAAGAAAAAAAAAGGAAAATTGATGATACAAGAGAGAGAGACTCGTTTCTTTTACCATGTGGGTAAAATGAACCAACGAGTAACGGTTTAACCGTTTCACAGAAGGTTCGTCTTAGCTGCAGTTAGAGAGGGAGAAACGCAGTTCAGTTACGAATTGTTCGGGACTGTGTCGTTAGCGGGTGAACCTGTCCTTGTCTCGTCCTCCACCTGCTGCTCACAGGACCGTGCATCATTGTCTTGACGTATTACCACTTGTATCATTATTGCAGTTCATTACCCTCGTCCTTGACCCCATTCTTGGAGTCTCTCCTCTTCGTCTTCCTCCTTGTATTGGACACCCCTAATGACTCTAAAGGCATTATCCTCAGGTAATTAACCAGTTCATCGGTCTCATTTGGTATGAGGCTTGTTATCCTTCGATTTAATCCTCCCGTTCCTTGATTCCAGTGGTACCATGATTCCAGTGTTATAATGTCCATTGGTATTCTTGATTCCATTGGTATCATGTCCATTGATATTCTTGATTCCAGTGGTGTCATGTTCTTTGATAATCTTGATTCCAGTGGTATCATTTCCATTGATATTCTTGATTCCAGTGGTATCATGTCTATTGATATTCTTGATTCCAATGGTACCATGTCCATTGATATGAAGATTTCAGTGGGTAAGAAGTACACATGATTACTAGGTTATCGTGTTACTTTGCCCCTTAGTTACTAGGACCACGTGAGAGTGTATGTGATCTTAGAATTGCCTTCAACACCTGAAGAAGGTGTTGAAGGGGCTTTTGGGGATAGTGGGTGTAGCTTTGACGCTGACGGTCTTCCAAACGATAGGCACAAAACCCAAGCAGTCTGACCCTCTAGTGTGTGTGTGTGTGTTGTATCCGTTCCAAAAGTGTCCTGTTGTAGTCCCATTTCCTCTGCCGTTTACAGCAACAGTGGTGCCCTTGGAAATCTCCCGTTAGTATTACATTTTCAGAGCATTGTGTCATAAAGCCCTAGTGGGATGTCGTAAAAAGGAATCCCTCTGGTCTTGAGGTCGCCCCGTTGTTCAACTTTCATTGCTCTCCTCTGTAATCTTCCTCTTTTATATTCCGCTCTCTTTCTGGTTGCAGCCACCGGTGATGAGAAAGCTGTTTCACGTAAGATAGATAGATAGATAGATAGATAGATAGATAGATAGATAGATAGATAGAGAGAGAGAGAGAGAGAGAGAGAGAGAGAGAGAGAGAGAGAGAGAGAGAGAGAGAGAGAGAGAGAGGATTAGCCTTCCCCTTGGTGTATTTGTGAGTAATCATCCTCTACGGTTTCTGTGCCGTGGTCCATGAGTTTGTTGATCTCAAAGCTGCTAAAAGTTGGTAGCACCTTCTGTCTCTCGAGCTATGTCACCACCGTCACTGTATCCTTCCTCCTCCTCCTCCTTCTCCTATGTGTCCCATATTGCTGCTCTTATCGGACGATTTCCGGTTGCTAAGATCATCAACGGTGTTGGTGGAGTTCCGTAAGGTCCGTCCGTGTCGACTGCGCCCACCGTGTTCGTGAGAGCAATATAGGACTGCTGGCCTGCCGTATGTCCTTTGACCCTGGCGAGGAGGTTGTGTGTCCTCGTTGTTTGTATTGTCCTTTGAAGGACCGGGAACAGATAACTATAGGTCTCATCGCTTTTATGAAAGAATAGAATGAAAGCACTGCTCTGTGTGATTCTCTGATGACTTGAAATTGGACATAGAAGGAGACAGAGTCTCTGTATTGTAGGAAGACGGTCTTACGGTGACTCGGCGCACTGTAAGGAGTCAGAGTGACCGTAACGGACTTCACTAAGCAAGGAACCAGAATATTTGAGGGACGTTCGACTTTCAGAGCGAGATGGTGGAGCGAAGGATTACCTATTAAGCTCGCAGGCGAAAGGAGGTCATGCATATGAATCTAGTTTTCTTTTTCAAGGAAGGAAGATCGTGCCATATGACCTCAGTTGTCCTTTTAAAGGTAGAGAGGTGGAGCATGTAACTTTGATGGTCCTTCTCCAGGTACGAAGGTGATGGGTCGTAGTGCCATATGAAGTAGACCATCAGGTTGTACCGTGTGAGAGGGGTTGTCGTCTTATACTGAACGAGGAGCTTATGAGTCTAGCTCACTCCTGTTTAATAAGAAGGTGGACCATATTTGAGTTCTTTTGCCATCAGCCTATAGGCTTAATTGCCTTGAATTTCACGTAATTACCGTTCATTGGCATCGCTTTAACCACTTAAGCGCGACGTCGCTGCCCAATAAGTGCTGTGGCACGCCAGCCCCTGAGTACGAAGATAAAGATTGAACTCTCATGTTCAAGGGATCAAGATGTCTCATGCGACTGTGCTTCTTGAATTACATTTCCCTTATCGTGGAGCATACTGATCATGGTCGTCGCCGATCGCCTTAAGCAAGGAGTTAGAACCCGTGAGCGCACGAGGTTGGCGCTCATACTAACGCGCTAATATATGCATATCTTGGGGGTGCGGTTCTCCGAGCAGCCTCACAGATTTTGGGCCTTGGGGAACTTTGTGATTTTAATGTGGAATAATCAGGCGTCAACTGCGAGGGGGGAGGGAGTTCTCCCCACTTGGGAACGGCAGGTGACGGCGACGTGTGTGGTGTTATATATAAAGGGTGTAGAGAAAATTGGGTTGGGTGAGAGGCGACGTAGGTGTAGATGTTAGGTGGGAGTACAAGGGTAGTGATGGTAGCATGGGGGAAAGGTGAGGTTGTAGGTGATATATAGCAGGGTTGGTTGAGCGGTGTCCGTGTTATTGGGAGAGATGGATCGTGGATGGTTGTGGAGGGGTGTTGTGGGTGTTGAGGCAGGAAGGTGTAGGTGGTAGGTGGTGTAAGATGAGGGTGTTGAGGGAAGAAGGATCTATATGAGAGACTGTGTTCGCTCGTGTCATTATCCACCTTCGACACAACTTGTCCTAAGTATTTACCCTCTGGGGACTCTGACACAGACAGACCCCTCTGTGGCCTCTGTAATCATTTTCTTTTTTAGTCCTACCACTCACAGATTGAGTTACATAGAGTTACATACATACACAGACCATACAGACCCAAGGTTCAAGCGAGATGGTCTGACATCAACACTACTAAAAATAAGCATGGGATGGCACAGTAAAGTAGCAGGGATACCAAATCAAAGTATTGGAAGATAATCTCAGATGATAGCGAGTAGAAATTACTAAATAGATGTGGTAATGCTCTGTGGGGAGGGAATGTTGTAGTCGACGTAGCCTGGGAGGCAAGGGTAAGAGGGAGGCTGTTGGACGGACGGCTCAGAGGAGGGAGGAGGAGGGGGGGCGTGCGTCTGGCCGGGTGGTTCTTGCGCTGGCGCTTGTCAGAAACACTTCCAAAGTTCCTGATGGCCACCCGGGCAAAAGAAAGGTTGATTACCTCTTCCCTCGGCCGCTCCTGTTTTGCCCCTTTTTGTGTGGCGGCTCGATATTAACTCTCCCGCTGCTGTTTGGGTAACGGCACTGAGCTGCCTCGGACGCAAGGAAGCGTACAAAGTACGTGTTGATGTTTATGAAAACATCGTAGTTAGTGAGTGGATGGTATAGGCTTATGAGCGCCAAGATGTGTATAGTGTGGTAGTTATTGGGTTGGAGGGTTTAAGACGAGTGTTGGGGGAACTTTTGTGACATGGGTATGTTTTTTTGGTGATCTGTTGTGACCGGCTGTGATAACCTCGCCGGACTGGAGAGAAGTGGCTCAAGGCACTGTAGTGGGGTGTGGTGTAGTATGGTGTGGTACTGTGTGGTGTGGTATTGTGCGGTGTGTGTGTGTGTGTGTGTGTGTCACCGTCGGATGGTTCCTCGAACCCAAGGTTCCCTAAGCCACCTTCCTTCTCCTTACTAGCACCTTTGCCCCTTCATTTCATCCTTCCCATCCCTTTTTCCTCTCCGCTTTCCTCAACCCGCCTCCTTTCCGTCGGCCTTGTATATATATATATTGTTCTATCTCTCCCATTTTCTTTCTTTTACGTTTCCTCCTTATGCCTCCCACTTTTCTTTTACTACCCGTTTTCTTTTTATTGTTCGTCTCCCCTGGCCCGTCCTCCCCCCCCCCCCTCCCGGCCTCCAAACCCGACCCCCAACCCCCCTTTTCCCCCAGCACAGCAAAAACCCCTACTCCCACTGGCGACCACATCAGTGTGATTCATAAATTTCCCCTCAGCTTAATCATGTCGAATATTCATTCCTGTTTACCCCCGAGTCAGCAGCACTGTTGTTGCGATGCACTTTCTTGCACCCCCCTTGGCTCTGGTTAATATCTCCCGACGCACAGAGAGAGAGAAAAAAAAATATCTGCCCAAGTCTGGAAATTATGCAAATTAAGTAACTATCGTAAAGAATTTATTACGAGAAGCCTCGGGATTTAGAAGGGATTTTGAAAATATTCGAAGAACGTCGTAGTTAGTGGACGGCTCTCTCTCTCTCTCTCTCTCTCTCTCTCTCTCTCTCTCTCTCTCTCTCTCTCTCTCTCTCTCTCTCTCTCTCTCTCAGAACGCCACCGTTATGATGGTTGAGACTTAAATGAAAGCGATATCTTTTTAAGAGGACGGCCACACGGAGGGGGCGCATCACCACCCACCCACCCACCCACCCACCCACCCCCACCCGGCCTCACGCAGCCTCACTGTTATACATAACTTGTGTCATCTGTAGCTCTGTTCCCGCAACCCGACCTGCCTCACGCCCCCTCCCACACCCGTGCAGCCTCCGTCCACGTACTGCCGAACCCATCTGGTGACTGTGTTTGAAGCATTGGACGAAGACACAAAGCTCCCGAACACCAGAGAGTTCGAAGCGCACTTCAGAGTTCTTTTTCTTTGGCAAAAGTGCTTCCTAAAAGGGGGGACGCGGGCAGGCCTCGCTGAATTGTGGATCTCGTTTTGGGAGCAAGTTTTTTATTTCATTTTTTTGTGTATGTATATAATTTTTTTTTTATGTATGTATATATTTCGTATGTCGTCAGTTCAAGATTTTTTTTTGAGATTATTGGCAGCTGTTTGCTGGGTTGACAGCGATAGTGCGCCGCCGTAGTCCAGAATTAATCACATCCACAGATAACAGCGTTCAAAAGCCGAAAGCGAACAGCGACTGTTAAATTGATTTATATCATACTGTGTTTATATATATATATATATATATATATATATATATATATATATATATATATATATATATATATATATCATGGATGTATACCAGATACATTCTGACGTCAGGGTTGACCCTAGGATTTCGGATTTGAGGGTGAATTGACCATTAGCGCCCGAGAACTGAGGGGTGAAGTTTGAAATCACATGAACGTTAATAAGGGCTTCTGTTGGGATTAGTCAAGTATGGTCCATTACGCCGGTGGCTTGGCATTAAAGAGGACGTATGGTTGTGTGTGTCTGACGGCGGAGCTGCTACGCATATTTCCGGGTTTTTCTTTTGTTTTGTTTGTGTCTGGTAAGTGATGTTTAGTAGTCACTTCTCTTTCTCCTGATGAGATGCAGTGTTGCGTGGGTGATTGTTGAAGACGGCGAGGAGTCGTTCCTCTTCGAAGGGGCTGAAGACTCGCTTCACGTCTTGAGGGGAAGGAGGAAGCCTTTGGGGATTCGCCGAATCATAATGAACTCCATGAGCGATCCGGTACGACCCTTAAAAAGCATGACGACGCAGGCCGGGTAAAATATAGTGTGGCCCTTGACCTTGCCCTTCAGGGGTCGGGTCAGAGACCACGCTGTTTTATACCCTCCGGTCGTGCCGTCGTGCTCAAAGAGTCGTGCGCCCTTGTGCCCAAATGGCTCAGCTTTGGGGCGGGAAATACGTGTATGGAATCTTCAGCTTTTATTAGGGTAACGAACACAGTCTTTAGCGTTGTCATGGGAACTCTACTACGAAGTAATATTCTGGTAAGGGAATTCCTCTTAAAATTTTTTGTATACGTGATTGTAGAGGACAACTTACATAACTGTAAAAGATGAGAAAGGAAACGTACGAGACTTTTAGCTGTGTTGAGGGAGTGTACAAAATCTCTAGTCGTATTTAAGGATATGTATAAAAATCTTTAGCTTTTTAAAGGTGTACAAAATCTCAAGGCGTATCCAAGAAAATGTATGAAATATTAAGCATTTTCAAAGGAATTGTGCATAAGTCTCAAAACATATTTAAGACGTGTAAGATCTTCATCTTTATAATGGAAAATATTCAGAAACTTCAGCCATGTTAGACTTGAACATACAAAGCGCGGTGCGGTGCAAGGTCGGGTGTAGAAGCGGATTGTGGTTGTGGTTGTGGTAGTGGTGGTGGTTGGTGGTGGGCCAGACGTGTCCTCACACACCGGGGTCTTCAGTTGTCGGACACCCCGTATAATTTCCGCTAAAAATGGGCGGCGACAGGCGGCCATTGTGAGGGGGACGCCAGATCCATTTCATTAGCGTCGCTTCATTTCCTCTGCAGCGTCGCCGTCAGGAGGTTGTGCCGGCAAGGCCTGACGTCAGCCTCCTGAGTTGCTGCTGGCCCTCCTTCTCCATTCCTCCCTTTTCTTTCCCTTTTCTTTCATCTTTTTTTCCCCCTGTCTCATGTCGTATTCCTCCTCTGTCGCATTTCACATACTTTCTTTCGGTTTGATATCTTTCCATCTGTATTCTGGTCCCGTGCCTCACGCCTATATCCTTTCCTCCTCCTCCTCCTCCTCCTCCTCATCCTCCTCCTCCTCCTCATCTCCCTTTCCCTACCGAGCAGGAGGGAAGGTAAGGTTGGTGGAGGGGTCAAAACATGTGCTATGATTCATGATTAACCTTTGTGGTGAGGAGGTAAGCAGCTTCTCCCCGGTTCCATAGCGTCGTCTCCTCGTCTCCTCCCCCTGCAGTTTGGTCGGGGTGTTTTGATGGCGATGGGTATCCGACCCCACGGCTCCGCCCCTCCCGCCTCCCTGTGGTGTCCCTCTTCACACTTCTGCCTTCCTTGTTACTTCAAGCAATGTGGTGTGTTTTTCTTATTTGTGACCGTGTTTGACTTAAATGTTTACATAAGTTGATCGTGTTGATAGTGTGTGTGTGTGTGTGTGTGTGTGTGTGTGTGTGTGTGTGTGTGTGAGGAAGGGATGGGAGAGTATGTTTGTCGTGTAGTGTAGCTGGAGAGTTTGAGTTTTTTTTTTTTCATTGCTCCTTGTCAGAGTTAGTCGTCTGTGTGTGTGTGTGTGTGTGTGTGTGTGTGTGTGTGTGTGTGTGTGTGTGGACAGAAAACGGGTTGAGGTTAGCAGACAAAGGGGTCCCTCTGGCAGGCGTAGTAGGCGTAGCGAATCGCGCGACAAAAATATGCGTGTGTGTGGGGGTGGCGTGCGTGCGTGCGTCTGGGGACGGCGTCAGTGGAAGTTGCGTGCTACGCCATCTGTTATTACAGTGTCGCTGCCCTACAGCTTCGGGTCGGTGCCCTTCCTCGGGATCACAACACTGGTCTCAGGGTAACAAGTGGCCATTAGCCTAACGAGGTAGGCCGTTGCCACGTTCTCCCTTGATTTTATGGTGGCAGCCGCTGCAGCAGCCCGACAACTGGTGCACAGGGCGAACCCTGTGTGGCCAGAGGTGTCAGGCGTTGCGGTACTCGACGGTGCGATCTTTTGAACGCCGACGGTACGACGTTTTGAGCACCGACGGTACGATCTTTTGAACACCGACGGTACGACGTTTTGAGCACCGACGTTACGATCTTTTGAACGCCGACGGTACGACGTTTTGAGCACCGACGTTACGATCTTTTGAGCACCGACGTTACGATCTTTTGAGCACCGACGGTACGATCTTTTGAACACCGACGGTACGACGTTTTGAGCACCGACGTTACGATCTTTTGAGCACCGACGGTACGATCTTTAGAGCATCGACGGTACGATCTTTTGAGCACCGACGGTACGATCTTTTGAGCACGACTGTACGACGTTTGAGCACCGACGGGACGATCTTTAGAGCATCGACGGGACGATCTTTTGAGCACGACTGTACGACGTTAGAGCACCGACGGTACGACATTTGAGCCTTCACGGGGGTATATTCACCAGATTTTTTTTTTCAAAGTATGGTCATCGGCTAGAATTATATTCATAGTGAAGGGCGAATGAAATGAATACTCCCTGTATTACGTAACCAGAGAGACGAGAGGAGATTCAAAGCCTCTCTCTCTCTCTCTCTCTCTCTCTCTCTCTCTCTCTCTCTCTCTCTCTCTCTCTCTCTCTCTCTCTTGTGTGTGCGGAAGAGAAAAATACAATCAGATGTATATATTTCATTGTTTTTTATAAGCTTAATGGGGGGGGGGGTAATGAATGATTGAAGTGTATATATATATATATATATATATATATATATATATATATATATATATATATATATATATATATATATATATATAATAAGTGGACTTAGAGACATCTGCTTTGAATGAGTGGAGTCCAGTTACCCACTTGTCATGGAGAGTATTGTAGCTTTATAGTCTGAATGGTGATTCCAGCGGCGCAGGTAGCATGACTCCTCCCGTGGGCGCAGGTAACATGCCGGGGTCGCCGGGAGGTCACGCCAGGCCCCCGGCGCTGATAACAGCATCCTCGCCTCCAGTGGGGTGACGAATGTCTGTCTTTGCTGGGGAAATAAGCATAGGAGGCCGTGGTGTGTGCACCTCGTCGCTTCCGTCTTCACTGGTGTGTGTGTGTGTGTGTGTGTGTGTGTGTGTGTGTGTGTGTGTGTGTGTGTGAACAGCTTCTTCGTTAGAGTTTGTGGATGATTTTTTTTTTTCCAGGTTTTTGATAGTCACTTGTTGTTTGATGTCGTCAGCAGTGCACGTGGGAGTAAAGGTTAAGTCTGTGTAATGTGGGTGTGGGATTTTTATTTTCTTCCTCTTTTCGAGGCTTGGGAAGGTGACAGTGGTATGGTGTGATGGGCAGTGGTCACAGTTCCACCACCCCTTCCCCATTCCTCCTCTCTCTCTCTCTCTCTCTCTCTCTCTCTCTCTCTCTCTCTCTCTCTCTCTCTCTCTCTCTCTCTCTCTCACTAATTCATGCAGAGTCATCATCCGTATATACGACAGCTACACACGGGAAGAGAACAGTAGTAGTAGTAGCGGTAGTGGTAGTAGTAGTAGTGGTAATGGTGGTAGTGGTGATAGTAGTGGTAGTATTGGTGATGGTGGTAGATCTGCCACCGTTCCTCTATATAGCAGCAGCAACATTGGCTACGGGAGCGGCCTGGCTTCATTATATTGCCTCCCACACACGTCCACATCACCCCTGGTTTTTACGGCAGGCTTGCCCTCACCACGTAATGTATTTGTAATTGGCTGGTTAACCCGTCACGATATGATCACGTACGAGATGCATCACGTAAGATAAAGTTTCCTCCGTAATTATAAGTGCGTGTCAAGAGTACCGTAATTATAAGTGCTTGTCAAGAGTACCGTAATGATAGGCGTACTTAAAGCTAACAGTGCAGAGTTAACTGTTAAGTGTATCATATATCTGTAGAGGACATAGAATTGTTAATTATTTGTTTGTTGTCGTGCAGGTGTTTGTGGTGAGATACCTTAGTGAAATTTAGTGATCGTGGTGGTGTTGGAAGGCGAGCTGTTGATAGGTGACGAGCGTGGTGGTTGAAGATGACGTGTTGTGGAGGGGGACGTGTACTGCTGGGTGGGGGCTGACGCTAGTAGCAGGTGTGGTGGTGGAGGGGGCTGGAGCGTGTACACCCAGGCAGATGAGGAACGAGTTTTGAGGAGGGGCGGTGGGCGGCTGGCCGGGAGAGGGTAGTGCTCCACCAGGATAAGTAATGCGCCCCTACCCTCGTCCACACACACACACACACACACACACACACACACACTCGCTATTTTAAGAAGGTTGACCGGTTATAACCAAACTTTGGCAACATTGGTCCTTGGTTGGTCCTCTCTATATATATATAAAAAAAGAAAAGATTGTCTTATGTCTACTTTCCAAGATGGCTAATTTTGATATTATTAGGCCATCTATTAACTTTTCACATTTCAGTCATCATCTCCGAAACTCTTGGGTCAGTTTGACCCAGACTTGCCAGGAGTTGGTTCTTAAGAGGTTAGTACCTTTTGAAAGCTTACGACGCCCAGAGGCCATAACTACTGGCCAGAATTGCCAGTGTTTTTATATAAAGATAGAGGAAAATATTTGCATATCTATAACTTCTCTTTTAAGGCAGAATTGGCTCAAAGGTCGACTTCAGCCAAGGAATCATGAGTCGTTTAAGATATGGGTTGTTCTTGCTAGTTTTATCATTCTTTTGCTGAGTATGCAAATGAGACAAACGAGGCTTGTTCTGTCGGAAGAGTCACATCAGAATTGTGGAACCACTGGGCCGCTTTGAAACAAACTCCGCAGCGATGGTCAGCTCCTCAGAATTATGTTCGGCAATGCCTAAAAACTATTCAGAAATCAGAGGAAAAATAACCACAACCTCTGTGCTTTGTGGCAGATTTGCCTCAGATTTGGACTGCAACAACAATGTACGTACATCAGTAACATATTCCTGGCTATTCTGTGAAATCTATTGTTTAGTATCCATTCATTACGCAAGTTGGTCATATTTTGATGAGGGGAAAAAATCGCTTCGTAATTCGGCTGATTTAAATCACGTGATTGAGATATGGGGCTCAGCGGTCGGCACAGGGTTTATGTTACAGGTCCTAGTGGCGGAGACAGCTCAGCGGATGCCATCCTTGCAAGCTTTGTAAAGATAATGCCATAATTAAGGGGCGCAGGAGGGAAGTGCAGCTTCTTCCTTATCAAGCAGCGTTGTCGGAACCCACCAGGTGGCGTCGGGAGTGGCAGAGGAGCAGTAATGACCCTTGCCTTTGGTGAGGCCCGTCCATCGGTGGCGCAGGTGATGTTGTCACACCCTGTGTTGGTAGTGAACGTTGGCGCATCGTTAGTACTAACGTTTGAGGTTTTGTGTAGACGGCTTTGAGAGAGTTGGTGACGCGGCTGGACATACAGCTGAATTCAGACAGAGGCAGACTCCTGAGGGTCGTAACTGGGGAGGGGGAGCTGTCTGTGATGATGGTGGAGGAGAACAGAAAGTCGTTGATAAATGTGGCCGGAGTAGAAAGACGTACAAGAGATTCTTCGTCGAGGAAGACCTGTAGAATTATCGTATAGCTAAGGAGGGGCAAATAATGTTAGTCGTGGACTTGAATTGAAATATTCACCAAGTCTTAGACGTGATGACGAGATCCTGCGGTTAGCAAAGGCGATGGTGGTTTAGACGTGAGGGCACTCGTACCTCCTTCTCCCTTTGGTGGCGAGACTTGTAGGTCTAGTTCAGTCAGCGTTGCAAGAGTTGTAGTTGAAATTGCATAGCTTCCTCCACGGTTGACGGGGTTTTAAGGTGTCCTCCAGTGCTCGGGGCAAAGCAGCGACGCTTCTCCCGTAACTTGCGTCTGTGGTCGGTGCTTGTGGTAGTAGTGAGCAGGCGGCGTACGTAGTGAGGCGAGACCGACCACAGCTCTCGCAGGGAGGGGAGATAGAGAGCAGTAGTGTAGGGTGGGGAGGAGGAAGGCTGGACCGTGGCTCTCTCAGTGAGGGAGTTAGAGAGTTGTGAGGCGAGGACTGAGGCTGGAACACGGCTTTCATAGTGAGGCAGGGCAGCCATGCGGGATGGGAAGTGTGTCGACGAGATGTTATCACTGCTGAGTACTGGCGAAACGCGATGGACGTTGGTCTGTGAAGTTGGGAGGTGGTAGTGGAAAGGTAGTAGCACCGGAGTGTGGTGATGGGTGGTGGTGGTTGTGGTGGTGGTGGTGAGTGGTAGCCTGGTAGTGTTGGTGATGGTGAATGGTAGCCTGGTAGTGTTGTAGGTGGTGGTGAGTGGTAGCCTGGTCGTGTTGGTGATGGTGGTGAGTGGTAGCTTGTTAGTTAGTTGTTGGTGGTGAGTGGCTTCTGTGTAGTGTTGAAGATGGTGGTGTTATAGTTGGTATAGTAATGGTGATGAGGATATACGCTAGGTAGTGGTGTTTTGGTGATGGTAGATGTTGTGGTGGTAAGGATACAACGGGACAGTTGGAGTAGTCGTGGTGTTGTAGAGGGAGCACCGCTACCACCACCGCCAGCATCAGTTAACTCAGGATGGCGTTGGGGCCAGGTGGCTACAGACCCTGAAACACACACACACACACACACACACACACACACACACACACACACACACACACACACACACACACACACACCAGAACTAACTGTCGCCATCTATAGTTATGAGGTCGTCTCCCTCCTGCTCCTCCACCCAGCACCTGACTACTCTGCCCTAGCAACTGGGCGAGGCTGATGGTGACTACGTCTGGTGTGTTATCTCTCGTAGGGGAGGGAGGGAGGGAGCAGATAATGAATGTAGGGGCCTATGGGAGGGTGGTGTATGGAGAGAAGGGAGATGGGGTCAGGGTATCTTCACCTGCAGGGAGTTGGAAGTAGAGGAAGAAGAGGAGGAGGAGGAGGACATGAAAGTGGCAGTTATCCTCTCTTTCTGAGGTCAGATGGAGGCGAAGGACTCTCTGGTAATACCAGGAGTGTGAGGGGGAGAAACCCCTCGAGGCTCTACTCCAGGTAGGTAGGTAGGTAGGTAGGTAGGTAGGTAGGTAGGTAGGTAGAGGGAGCGGTGTTACTGCGGTCTCAGAGACCGGGTCAACAAGTTTTAAGATGTCGGGTAGAGAGAGAGGAAGAGGAGCTACAGCCGAGGAGCCACCAGCTTTTGAAAGCCCCATCAAAAAATAATTGGATCCTGTGTATTTTTAGAGACGGTGTTGCCGAGTGCAAAAAAAAAAAGAAAAAAATGAAAAAAAGGTATTCTTTACTTCACCATTTAAATTCCTCTCTGTTTAATTCTTAACCTGGAATAATAGACTCGGCTAACTTGCCTTTGCTCAAAAGCCAGAAGTCATATATTTTTTTGTTTGTTTCTGGATTAGCTTCTGGCACCTGTAGTTTTGGACGAGACAGACACATCAATAGCTCGGCTATCTGTCATTTGCTACGTGTGTGTGTGTGTGTGTGTGTGTGTGTGTGTGTGTGTGTGTGTGTGTGTGTGTGTCAGTAAAGCTGCCTCGTTCATCCTGAATGTCATCGTCATCGTCGTCGTCAGGATTTTGGGTTCGTTATACTTCAGGTGATGACGATGATGATGACGAAGACGGCGGCGGACGCTCCCTCTTTTCGTCGTGACTGAAGCAGAGTGAGGAGGGTCTAGACGTAAGGACCCGTGGTCAAACACACGTGACGAGGTTTAACAGCGCCGCGCCACAAGGCCGCCAGGCGGAGGGAGAGACGAGCGGGACCGGGAATTCCTCATCAGTGAAATTGTTTTAGGTTGCAAAGCAGGCATGACTGCACGGCGGAAGAGGTCGCTCGAGAGAGAGAGAGAGAGAGAGAGAGAGAGAGAGAGAGAGAGAGAGAGAGAGAGAGAGAGAGAGAGAGAGCAGGTCCAGTCTCTGTTGCAAGACGTCCCTCGTATTCATCCCTGCGGTTGTGGAGGGGTTCCCACCCTACTCTATTACTACCCAGGTGAAGTTACCCAAGTTGGAGGATATTTGGCAGGCAATCAGGAACTGAAATTCAGGCCAGTTGAGAACTGAATTTAGTTCCCGTCCTGTGTGGAGGAGAGGAGAAGCGCGGAGGGAGGAAGGAACAGTTTGGTGAAGTGGGGGCGGGGGGGCGTCTGGTTATCCCCAGTTGCGGCGGAGGGCCACCGGTCAAAGCAGGCTGGTGTTGGTTTAAACGCCGGAAAATCTAATGGTCCAGTCTCCAGCGGCGTTAACCTCGAGACATACTGCGCTCATTTACGGCAGCAGGTGCGGCGCGCGCGTATCACCCGGGGATAACTGAGGACTAGAGCCCGTCTGGCAAATGCGTGCAAGACTCACTCACTCACTCAGTCTCGCACTCCCCTCGGTCGCCCTTGGCTGTTCCATTTATGACAGGGTTTCGTGAGGGAGACTTCCTTGCGCCTCGCTCTGGTGATGATGCGGGGGTGGGTGGTGTACCTGGTCCTCCAGGTTGTTGGGTGTTGCAGGTCTTCACCTATTTACGCCCCTTACACTCAGGATGGCCTCGGCTGCTTCCCCCGACGTGTTTTTGCACTTCACGTGGAGGATGTGTGAGCTTCACTGTCTCACACGCGTGTAAGTGACCCGAGCTGTGTCTTCTCGTAAGCGTTACTTCAACCCTCACCCGTATATGTGCAGTGGTGTGATCTTTTGATTCGACCCCTTCAAGGTCAGGACATAGGCCAAGCCTTTTAGAAGGTCGGTCGTACTGTCGTGCTCAAGGGTCTTACCGCCGTGCTCAAAAGATCGCACTGCCGTGCTCAAAGGATCGTACCACCGTGCTCAAGGATCTTACCGCCGTGCTCAAGGATCTTACCGCCGTGCTCAAGGATCTTACCGCCGTGCTCAAAGGATCTTACCGCCGTGCTCAAGGATGTGACCGTCGTCCTCAAGAGGGGGTGGTTGAGTCGCGCGTAACAAGAGAGCATTGCACCACGGTGGAGCCATTACACAGATAAACGTTCAACAAATGCGGTTGCATAATGATGAGCGCTCTTCCCATTTTGGCCCGGCCATTTGGCTCCGCCAGTGATTGATGTGTTGACCATTGAATTTAGACTTTCATTGTCATCGGCTGTTGGGATTTGTATCGGCGGCCATTAACGCCGGGACTAGCGTGCCGATTGAACCGATAAAAGCAGCATGTAAAATTCACCAGGAACAAAATGGGGTTTTATCTTGCCCCAGCATTACCGTAGTGTGTGTGTGTGTGTGTGTGTGTGTGTGTGTGTGTGTGTGTGTGTGTGTGTGTGTGTGTGTCTACCTACTTGTCCGTTCGTACGTATGTGTGTACCTAGTTTAATCTATGCTCCAGTCTGTAACTGTATTTTGCTCGTCCTTGTATCCATCCATCTACCTTTTGTTTGTCTTTGTCATGTCATCATGTATTCCATATCCTCCCTACACCAGCGTCTGTTCGAGGAATTCCGAAGGTTTTTTCCCGTGAGAGAGACGACAAGCCTCCCTGGCTGAGCATAATGAGTGTATTGGTTATCCCAGAGGTTGTGACTGCGATGGGAATTATCCGCTCTTGCGGCGGTAATCAGAATCAGTCGGCGTCTGTCCGTATGAAAGCGTCATCGCCTCTGGTTCTCAGTGGATCGTCGTTCCTCTGCACCTACGCCAGCGTCCGTCTGTGTGATCGCTCATGTGTTGCCGGGTCCCTCCCCGTGATGGCTGGGACAGACCGTCGTCTTTTAATATGCTTGATGCGTCTTGACCACAAGTCTTCTTCTTTCCGGCTCATAAGCATGTTGTGTCAGCAGTCTCTCTCTCTCTCTCTCTCTCTCTCTCTCTCTCTCTCTCTCTCTCTCTCTCTCTCTCTCTCTCTCTCTCTCTCTCTCTCAGCCGGTGCGGTGCTGTGCGGTGCTGTGTCTCTCTGTGTCTCTTCCTTTCACATGGTCTTTGTCCTCGTGGAGTTTAAACAAGAGAGTATTTTGTCCAAGTGCGGCCTTGTGAAAGGAGTGGAGAGGGAGGGAGGGAATGGGGTGTGGCTTGGGAAAGGAGGAGGGGAAAGGAGCTGGGACGCGGATAGAAAGAAGGGAACGGGTAGGAGGGGAATAGGCTCGGGAGGGGAAGAGATAAAGTGGGACGGGCTTGGGTGATAAGGGAGAGGAGTGGGGAGAAGTGGTGGTTTGAGTCAGGAGGGTTAGCGAGGGGGAGGAAGAAGGAAGAAAGGAATGGAAGCAAGGAGAGGAAAAGACATTTTGGGGAGGAAAGGAAAGAAGAAAGATAATAGGAGTAGATGAGTAGCTGGGAAGAGGAAGGAGAGGAGGAGGAGGAAGGATGAGAGTGGGGGAGTGTGTGTGTGTGTGGGGAGGGAGGGGCGGCTTGCTGTTGATTAGGAGAGCAAACACGATAAGAAAACCTAATTAGTTAATGGCGACCCCGGGGGACAGACATTTGGTGGAGAATCCGGCTCATTCGACCTTTTGTCGACCCACATTGGTGACCTCAGGGTGATCCCAGGGTGACCCCCTGCGAGTTAAGTCCATGGTGGCCTCTTGTGACCCCATGGTGACCCATGTGAGTGATGCAATGGTGACCTCATTTGTACCCCAGAGTGTCCAGGGATGACACCACAGTAAACTCACAACGAAGAACAGAAGAACAGAAGAAGGGAATGTGGTGGGAGGGAAGCGTGTTGTGCCCTAGAGGTAGAACATTTGGTTGGAGAACGTTGGAAGAACATGTGGATGTAGAGCATTAGAAAAAGAACATGTGGTCGGAGAACGCTAGGAGAACAAATTGGAGAACCTTAGAAGAACATTACAAGTCCACACGTGTGTTTGGATCACGTTAGAAGACCCTTGCGGTCGAAGAACTTCAGATTATAAGGTTGGAGAACGTTAGAAGAACAGAGTTTCAAAGAACACGTGGCATGAAGAATTAAGAGACCGTCTGGCAAGTCATTAACTTAAACAACTGTTCATTGCTTTGCTGCGGAAGATACGAAGCCGACCCCCTCCCCACCCGTCTCTGCCTATGGGCATATGTACATCGATATAGTTTTTTTTTTTTTTTACATTGACATTGTTAATACCTGTTGATGACCAGGCCTCAGTCGGCATGTATCTGCACTTCCTCGTACCATAAGGAGTTTGTCTGTGTACTACACTACTGAGAAAGGAGGGGAGGGAGGGTGTTTTTCATTATGGGCATTCCTCCTCCTCCTCCTCCTCCTCCTCCACGCCAGCCCTGTGTCCCTTACACCCCGACCAGGAATGTGTCGGTGGGTGAGTTGCGTCCATTGTAGCGTATGATGTGCTCGCCAGACTGCAGTGTTGTTGTCACTGGGGTCTTTCGTGGTTTGGATATTTTTCTGTGTACTGAGGTGTCGTGGGGTTTGTTTTCTTCCCCCCCGTGCGAAGGGTGTACTACACCCGCTGTAGGTCATGATGCAGCAGCTTGAAGGGTATGCTACACCGGATGTAGGTTATGATACACTAGCCGAAGTCTGTGGCTGGAAGAATGTTGTACCACACCAGCGGAAGGGTATATTCCACCACCTTCGAGGGTGAACTACACAGCTGAAGAGTGAGCTTCACCGGTGAAAGATATGCTACACCAGCTGAAAATATACTACACTTGTAGGAAATGATACTTCACCAGCTGCAGGGTATACTACGCAAGCTGCAGGGTATACCACCAAAGCTTTAGGGCATACCACAAAAACTGTAGGGTATCCTACATTAACTGTAGGGCATGCCACACAAGCCGAAGTGTACATTACACCAGATGCAGGGTATACTACACCAATGGTAGGGTATACCACAAAAGCTGTAGGGTATACCTCAAAAGCTGTAGGGTATCCTACACTAGCTGTAGGGTATGCCACACAATCCGAAGTGTATACTACACCAGCTGGAGGGTATACTCCACCAGCTGCAGGGTATACCTCACCAGGCGAAGGGTACATACAAGACACAAGCATGTCTCCGGCTTGGGGCCATGCGAGCCCTGGCTGGTCCGGCCGGCAGAAGACGGGCCAGCCCAGTGCCAGCATTATGCATGGTGACAGCGTGTCGGCTTATCTTGTTTATGGAGGGACTACAGCCAGGCCGAGCCCCCTTGCCCTGCCTGGACGGACCCTGCGGCTCGCCGCCGCGGGTAGCCTCCTTGCTAGCCAGCACTATTTATGGCTGCGCTTTTACTGGATGAGAGATTAAAGTCGGGGAGGAAGCCCGGTGGCGGTGGCGGTGGAGGTGGCTGGTGTGGTGGTGGTGGTGGTGGTGGTGGTTGGTGGTTGTGGTGAGTGAAGGTGGCTGTGGTGGTGGTGGTGGTTGGTGGCTGTGGTGGTGGGGAGTGGTGTCAGGGTATTGTGTGGCTAGGTGGGTCCAGGTTTACAAGGATAGAAGACCTGATAAGAACTAGCTAGGGTTTGGATCATAGACTAGGCTAGTGAGGTCGAGGGATAGAGAGAGATAGGCTGATTAACATTGCTAGGAAGGCAGACGAGCTCGGAGGGACGTGGGTGGTGGTTAGAGGTTTAAAAGAGCTGGGTCAGTTGTTAAGGATAGATTGCTTCTGTGGTTGGAGGGTAAAGGATAGTCTTGCTAGTAGGGCTAGGGATTAAGGATGGCTGGAGAGGAAGGCTCGGGATTATCAGGTAGATTAACGTTGAGGGATAGGGGTTAAGAATAAGGTGAGCTGTCAGATCGAGGGATGGAGAAGAGACTAAGGAGGGCTAGGGTGTCAGTGATAGACTGACCAACCGTGCCGGGACCGAAGGATAGACTGGGAAGAACAGCGAAGGTCTTGAGGATGAACATCAGCACAGGAGCTGGAAAAGACTATCCGGCGAGACAAAGAATTGAGGATAGATGAGGTAGTTGGGCTAAAGATCAGAGATAAATGCCCTGGCAGGGATAGATAGCTTTTAGGGATAGATTAGTTTTCAGAGTCTAGGGCTGACGATAGAGCTTCTAGCAACGCTGGGGGATAGACCAGGGGAGCTAGCTGGAAGGAGAAGGAGCTTAGGATAAGATTCTCTGGGTGGGTGCATGAGCTGAGGCCGAGTCTTCGCTGGCTCGTCTAGGAGTTTGGAATCTCTCTCTCTCTCTCTCTCTCTCTCTCTCTCTCTCTCTCTCTCTCTCTCTCTCTCTCTCTCTCTCTCTCTCTCTCTCTCTCTCTCTCTCTCATGTACCGAGTATGGTGGAGTAGCGGGGTGGTGGAGGTGAAGCGTATTAGG
>NC_092291.1:15990326-16110326 GCF_036320965.1 Panulirus ornatus
CAAGACACGGTCCAGGGGCCCGCCGGAGTCGGCTCAAGGTAGCTAATGTCCAGCTACTGTAAATCGGAGAGGTGGCGGCGGAGGTTTTCATTTTTTAACGTTGTGACGCCCAGAATTTTACGATTTCGGAGGAAAGTTGTGTCTTGGGAAATGTCGCGGTGGTCTGGAGGGCGGAGGGAGGTGGGTGGTTATGTCTGTGGATTGAGGAGGTTGTGAGGTCGGGTGGGGTACTAGACTGAGTAAAAGGGTTGCCTTAAGGTTTTTCTTTTTTAAGTGTTTTGAGGAATAGTTCTCTTAGAAATTAAGAAAAGATTTTTTCTAAAAGGCTCGTAATAGCGGAGATGTTAAGAGAGAGAGAGAGAGAGAGAGAGAGAGAGAGAGAGAGAGAGAGAGAGAGAGAGAGAGAGCAATCGAAAAGTTCATTGATAACTTTTCGCCAGATTGAATTAACTCGCCAGGGAGTAAAAGGACCAGACTTTGTCATACTAAGCTCTTCAGGGGTGTGTAGTCTGTCCGTTTGTCTGTCTATATCTCCCTGTGTCCTCCCATACATAGGCATAAGGGAGAGTAAATTTAACCCTTAGGGCTCCGACCACTTAACCTTCCTCTATTATTAAACAATCTCCAAGAATTTATCTTGTGCCCTCCTTATTCACTAGTACGTGACAGCCTATTCCACGCGTCCTCTGCTACACTCGACGTGTATATATTTAGGATATCCTCACATCGCCCCCTTTTTTTCCAGCCTCATTCTTTCCCAAATCGTACCCACAAGTATGTATCGTTTTTCACCCTCGCTCCCTCATGAGGAACTGTTCCTCCACGTAGTTTGAGGGCCGGCTGGGGGTGTGAGGGAGTGAGGGAGGGTTGGGTTGGTAATCACCACCTAGTCACTGCTGTGTGTTGGCGTTGGTGGCCGGCCGCTGATCGCCCCCACTCACGGTAACAGACCATAACACCAGCTTACTTACGAGCCCACAGTTAATATCGCTTTGCCATAAAGAATCCCGGAGTGTGGCATTAGGTTCAGATGTTGCTATCCCTCCCTCCCTCCCTCCTCCCTCAGTCAGGGAAGGAACACACCGAGAACCTTGTCCAGAACTCCGAGTAAGACTTACATTCGGCGGACATGTGAACCGCGGTGGACACACTCTCTCTCTCTCTCTCTCTCTCTCTCTCTCTCTCTCTCTCTCTCTCTCTCTCTCTCTCTCTCTCTTCTCTCTCTCTTTCCTTTAAAGACCCGGATGACGTACGCTGATGGCCCCAGTGGGTGGGTGGGTGGTGATTGGGTGGAAGTACTGACGCAGCGTTGGTGAGGGATTCTCTCTCGCTTTTGGGGCGGTTGCCGCGACGGCCGCGTGTCGTGTGTATGCTTAACACTTTAGAACTGAGCGAAAGGGCTACAGAGTGTCGTGGGCTTGCGACGTAGGAAAGGGGACAGTGGTGTGGGCTTACGGCAGAGCAAGGACTGCAGCGGTGTTGGGGCTTGCGACATAGGAAAGGGCACGTTGGTTTGTGAGCTTACGACTGACGGAAGACTACAGTGGTATTGGTTTACGGCAAAGCATGGAGTACAGTGTTGTAGGCTTGCGATATGAGAAAGGATACAGTGGTGTGAGCTTGCGTTAGAGCAAGGATTTCAGTCGTGTGGGCTTACACCAAAACAAACAGTGTACATTAGTGTGAGCTTACAACACGACAGACAGGTTGTGTTCTTAACTTGAAGAGGAAAAGACAGTAGGATAGATAGCCTCATGACGGGGTGGAATTATTACATACAGTCTTGTGGACTTGAACCACAACAGATCCAGTGTTGTAAGCCTAGGACACAACGACGTCTACGTTCGAGACGACGCTACGAGGGTTTATTTTTGTGATGAATTGTATCGTACTTTGAGCTTGTGACACGTCACGGCACACTGTGTTGAGCCGACACGATAGCAGAATGATGCGTTGGTGTGGCAGCATCGTAAGGTGTTCTGTACATCGATATGGAACACACTGTCTACGAGAGTAGACGGATTGCTGTGGTTGGGTGATCCCTCCCTCATCCTTAAGGAAAGAGATTTTTGACATGAGATCCATACCGAAGAGGCGTTGGCTGTATCGCACCACACAAGGAAGTGTTTGAGAACACTACTCCTTTACTTTCATGTCAGTGGCGTTTCACTTACGTACACAAACCCGAATTTGACTTGTCTTGTGTATTTCTTTTTTTTTTTTTTTGCTTCGATAGCTTTGCGTAGGCAGGTGTGGTTAGACGTTATTTCAGAACTCGATCTTAAAACTGTACGTCGTTAAGTGTCGACGTCGTAAACTGTACGTCGGTTAACTGTTTTGCGTTTGCGATCTGATCTTGACGAACAGGATGGGAGGGAGGGGGATGCCTTAACTGTGACTGTTCCATTAAACTTTATACGTCTTGTGGACACATTCCCCGACAGTGTGATAATTTGCGCGCGCGCGCGCGCGTATGTGTGGGTGGGTGTGCGGGTGGGTGTGCGGGAGGCCCCATGCAGCCCTGGCGATAGATAACCAAGACACACACACACACACACTCAGTAGAGGGATTGGTACAACGGTTAGCCAGACGTGTAAGATGGTAAGATTAACACCTTGGCTGACAGTATCATGCAGTTGTAAAGTGTTTGTGTAAGTTATCGTCATGTTCATGTTGGAGAAGAGACGAGAAAGTAAAGGTCGGATATTAAGGAGGGAGGGAGGGAAGGAGGGTTTTGGGTATACACAGAATTTTAGCTAGGTTGGTAAAGTTAGTTTTGTGTAGTTGCTGTAGAAAAGAGGGGAGGGAAGCGGGGAGATGAGGTGATGTGTAAGTGATATTAGTGTATAAGGACTTAGAGGTCTCCTGTGAAGTATTGCCAGAGGAAGAGGCATTCGTTAGTATTAGGAAAAGTCTGGAAGAGGCTCTACACAGAGAAGATAAGTTGGGGAAACAATGGAGATTTTTTTTATACATATTCCTTTTAAAACGCGGTTAAAGGCAGCCAGTGTGGAGGGTCGGAAACGGATATTATATTTGTGAAATGTGTTGTGAATATAGTGTGGCGGGGCTGGAGTGCCGTGTGTATGATACGTATGATGTTCGTGTGGGGATACCAGTGGGTTAACACCTTTTATTTTCATGACTCTCCTCACTGGCTTTGCCGGGGCGTTGGCACACAGCACGGGTCGAGTGGGGGACCCATATGGAGAGAAGAGTAGTATGTACGAGACAGGTTAAGAGGTGGGCTAATGGCCATATTGGTATAACACGCACAGATTAAGGTTGGGTGAGTTTAAGGGTATCGTAGGAGAATGGACTCTTGATAGCCCAGAGTCGTCTGGTCGACAGTCACCTACCTGTAGGGCGTCAGCCAGAGATGGCGGAGGCGGTGCGATGGGTGGGGTGAGGGGGGGGGGGTTTCTGTCTGTCGTGGGCATGCATAGATAAGTATGGGGCTCTGGGCAGGAGGAGAAAGGGACGCTAAGTAGGTCGTGTTGATATGTTGGGACATTTTAAATTCGGTTGTGGCCACAGGGAGGGAGACGAGGTCCGGCCACTTACGCGAATTAGCGACGCGGGTCTGTCCCCCCCAACACCATTATTGTGACTACTGCTGGGCTGGCAGGCCCTTGAGGTAGGGGATGGAAGGTTTAGGTACTGCAGGCCCCTAGCGGGTGGGTTAGGGGAGTGGACGATACTTTATCTAAGGGAAGGGGAGGCATATGGTAGTACTTAACCCACAGGGAAGGAGGGGGAACACGTTTTGTTGTTGTAAGGGGCTAAGGGGTTATGCTGAATATGTGGACCGCTGGTCCAGCTGGAGGGCTTTAGTAGAGGAGTGAGGGGACGCGGCACTCGTCACTCCTACGACTTGAGGGTTCGAGAGCCTCTGGTGTGAGGGAGGGGGGTGATGGTTGCTGCTGTGGGCAGGAGTGGAGACGTAAGGCGGGATGGGCAAGGAGGGTACGGTCGGCCTGACGATAAGGATGATGACGGTTTGGTGATGATGGCAGCAGCAGCGGCGGCGGAGGCTGCAGCTGCTGCTGCTCTCGCTCTGCAGATACCCATGTTTCTCCCTAACACAGCCGTCTTCTCTCCCTACCCCCATTGTTCTCTCCCTTGATTCTGCATCCTGATGTATCCTGTCCTCCTGCATCCTGATGTATCCTGTCTTCCTTCATCCTGATGTATCCTGTCCTGCATCCAGATGTATCCTGTCCTCCTGCATCCTGATGTATCCTGTCCTCCTGCATCCTGATGTATCCCGGAATACTAGCGTAACACAGTCGATGATTTAGGATAACAGGGTCGGCACCAAGGCTACCCAGGGTGAGGGGTACGCTACCTAAGGACTGACGGACAACTTCAGGTCCTCCTAAACGACATCAGCACGACTTTAAGCACGACCCTTGAAGCACGAAGGGACGACCCGCCTCTGATGTACGAAGGTACGACCTTTGGCTATGATTGCCTGGTACACGTGTAACCTGACCCGTATGCGTGAGGTCAGATCTGGGTCAGAGGACTTCATACCTCAAAGGGTCCTACAGTCGTGCTCTGGGGTCATCACATTCCACTCAAGGTTTTAAAGAAAATGGTTGGACCTAAGCACACCAGTGAACCACATTTGTATTTTCTTTTCCCACAGTAGTGTTGGTACTTGTTGGCGAGTTGTGTCACTGGTGTTAACTGTTCACCTGTTGTTCTCCTGTGGTGTTGAACCCATTAGTGTTCATTACTGATCTGTTTTTTGTTCTTGTAAGTGGTTTTTTTTCAGAATGAGAAAAAAAAATCTTGATTTTAACGTTTTGTTTTTCTGGTTTGCAGGTAAACGCAAAAAAAGAATTGACGTGTAGGGAGGTCGTTGTCGAGCGAATGCTTACAGTAAGTTTTTTCCTTCTTCTTTTACAATAAGTTTTTTACAGTAATGTGGCGCGGTAGAGCGAGGACTGAGAATAAGATTTTTACAGTAATGTGGTAAGGTACAGCTAGGTCTGTTACGGTTCCCCCCCCGTGCCCGGACTGTGGTCCTTCGCTCTCCTGTCTTGCCTGTCTGTCTCCCTCGTCAGGTCCCTGTGTAGGGAGCATCCAGGACGGCAAGGATGAGAGAGAGAGAGAGAGAGAGAGAGAGAGAGAGAGAGAGAGAGAGAGAGAGAGAGAGAGAGAGGAAGGTGGGTGTCTTGCTCATTCAAGGTAAGCCACAGGGGGTAACCTGAGGAAGTCTTGCTTGTCTTGCGGTTCCTCCATCGAGGCTTTCCAGGGTTTGCTGTCGTAGTATGTGGAAGATGGATGGGTTAGTGAGATACGTACGATGGCAGTGCTGTAGCACAGTATGGTGATCTAACCCTGACACTCGGCCACGTACAGTGGCTGGCTTTGCTATGCTGTGTGGGAACTCTGTGTAAAGGGACGTTGTACCTTGAAGTAATCTTCGGTGGGGGGAAGGCTTCTGTAACACTCCCCGTCCACACACACACACACACACACACACACACACACACACACACACACACACACACACGCACACAGCCCAGGCTGCTGTTGAGTTGATGTGAGAATACGTGGTTCATATACATTGTTAGGCATGACTGTTGCATATGCATACTGTCGAAATAAATACGTTCATAGATATACATGGTGTGGACAGAGGGAAGACGGGGTGGACGTGAGCATGGTTGGCAGTGTGTATGGCTTGTTATACCTGCGTGGTGAAGGTCTAGTATGATACGCCCTTGAAGAGATATGGGTCACACTTGTGAGAGTCCGTTGTGGAAGAGTGGTGCCCTGACCAGCGGTGTCAGAATATGGTTGCGTAGGCCTGAGGGCCGCTGCCTCATGCAACAGCTCGGTCGACCAACGTCTCATCTCAGCAGCTCGGGGCCTAGCTCAGCCCGACCTGTGGGACAAGATGGTGAGGAGGATCAGTTTCCACGGAAGCATCACCCGGAAAGTTGTGGTCAGTGTGGCGATGGCTATGAAGGAGATTTAGTTTGAATGTGAGGATTGGAGTTGTTGACAGGATGGATACGGCTGTCAGTTGGGTCGTGTCTTGAGAGGTAGGGGGCCTGTATATTGGGTTCTTGTCTGAGATGGGGTTAGGAAAGAAAGACACTCGCTTTACTCTGTGTCTTATGTTACAATATTGTACTGCAAGATGTGAATGAATACAGACGTGAACAGTGGCTCAAGCCTGATGAAGATTCTGTAATTCCTTTTTGACTGTTTGAAGAAGTACTAAGTATAGTATACAGGTACATGTGTAGTTCTTATGTCAATGCTATGTTTAGGTTTGCATCCTCCTGGTTCATTCATAAATGTACTTATTTATGTATGTATTTGTGTATTTATTCATGTCTGTCTTTTATTTTTGCAAAACAAGGTTGATCTATCTTAGTCAAGGTACTTTAATGTCAGACATGAATGTCTGTTTGCAGTGTGATTTGTAGGGAGAGACATACCTTTCGTTAAAGGTGAGCTGTTGGAGGGAGGCAGATTCTAGTGCTCGAGTAGGGTGAGGGAGGCCTTTTGAGGGCGCTCACAGGTGGGGGAGCCTGGATGCGTCGTGAGGGGTGAATGAAGGATGGCCCTGGGAGGGTGCCACGAGGTAGGGTGTTAGGAGAGTGGGGGAGGGAGGAGATTGTAGGCTGTGGAGGGTGCTTGGGCGTTGGGGGGGGGGGGGGTGAGAGATGGTGTAGGAGGGCGTCTGACAGGTGGGGTGAGGGGAGAGACACGGGGAGCGGCAGCGGGGAGGCTATGGATGGTACCTGCAGGTTGGGGAGGGGTGGGGGTGGTTTCCGAGGTGGGGGTCGCCATTGTGCGTGTTGTTATCATTTTGGCGGGCAGCGCTCTGGCGGCCACCACCGCCGCCACCGTGATAGTCCTTATCAGTTGTGTTGCCGTGCTGCCCCAGGGAGGTGCCTCTTCCCGCTTGCTATCTCCCCTCGCTCGCTCACACTCTCACCTGCCATTTTAACCTCCCTCCCCCATGACCTTTTGTTGCCTTCCCCCACCCGCGTTTATGTAGGCCTCCGTCACTACACGGCTGTACCTACCCCAGTCGTGTACTCTAACCCGACTCGTCCTTCTCTTGTCTTCTTAATGATATTCCTGGCGTATGTTCTTCCCGTCGTATATGCACATAGTCGTGTGATTAACTTCTTGAACATGTGTGCACCTCCCTTCGCCTGGAAACCGGCCCTCATGACCAGAGCTCGTCACTCCTGTATGTATTCTTCATCCCCTCTACCTTCCCACGGGTCTGTATCTTCATCTTTGTACTTCCCCTACACCAGTGCATCTCTGCCGCCACCTGTTCATCTCCCCCGTCTGCATCTCCTCCACCCAGGTGTTCCCCAAGGAACCGCGCTTGCGTTTGCAGAAGTTTCCTCGTCTTTAGCGTGGTTGCAGATACAAACTGGCTGAGAGAAATAGAAATGGCATATGCAGAATTCGCAGAGACCACAAGCATATTGTCATCAAGATCCTAAGAAACTCTGAGAGTAATATGTTGTGTAAAGAACACATTGTTCATTTCCCTCGAATTTGGGGAAACGAAGAGGATTAAACTCAAAGAAATGTATGGCGTATAAAAATATATTACAGAAAGAAGTGAGCTAAAGATTTAGGAATGATTATTTCAAATGACTTTAATAAGTTGTGCCGGCACAGTGGAGCGCCAGTCGCTTCTGCGAAGATGGTAGATTGGACTCTTGGAACCTTCAGAACGAGACAGGCAAAGCCAGGAGGACTTTTTAAAGCCCGTGTACCGTTGTTAGGAGGTGCATTACGAGCCAGTTAGGGAATGTGCAGAGAACATATCCCATCCCTCGTTGTTCCAGAAATCATAATTGCTGGTCACGGCTGAAATCAGTCAAACATTACGTTGTGGAAGGCAGGCGGGGAGAGATATAGTGTGAAATACCCTTGTAAAACACTGGAGAACCTGGCCATTCATGCTTTCCCCCGAAGCCATTCCCATTTGGCGTGATGGCATGGAAGACTCCTCAAAGCATCACTTGCGAAATATCAGAATGTCTTAAGGACATTAAGAGAATATATTGCAGAAAAAAAGGAAAAGAACATTTTTTTCGATGTTCTACCAGAAAGTATTGGTAAACATTGTGGACCAACCAGCGGGTCAGTTCAAAGAACTCGCCCGAATAAATTTTCTACCAAATAGAGCCAGTCAGCCGGGCTAATGCAGTGGGTACATTAGACCTGCTGGCTGCGGTGATCAACGAAGCAGCAGTACCAGCTCGGTTCCAGACGGAGCCGTGAAAGAAGGGACGGAAATGTGCCGAGTGGACCAAGTGTTTACATAGGGTAAGGTAAGATGAGAAGGTGTACTAGATCTGGCCATTAACAGTACCTTGGCCAACAGATAGGGATGGGACATGATCAACAGAGGGAAGGCAGTCAACAGGGGGGAAGGAGAAGACCTAACGATAGATCCGGAGGATCTTTTCCCTCCACAGCTCGGTCTCGGACCATACCTTATGTGTATACCTTTCGATGGTTTCAGAGGTCTTCTACCCCCTGATCTCGGTCTCTTACCTTAACGGATACCTTACGATGGTTTGTGAGGTCTTCTACCCTCACAGCTCGGTCTGAGACCTTAACTTACGATGATTCCACAAGACTCTTCTACTCTCAACAGTTCGGTCTGGAAAACCAGATAGATAAGTGGTAGTAAATAGTCCTCATATTTTTTTTTCCTTCTTTTCTAGTTTCTGGCCCGTGATCTAAACATATTCTTGCCGACAATGCTCTCGGTAATGGACCTGGAATTGGGAAGTATTGGCGCTTGTTGTGTGGCCTGGAATGGGAATATTGGCACGTGTTTTGTGGCGCTAAATAAGCTATGATAGCTGCGGAGGCGGTGAGGGGTGGTTGTATTGGCGGACGGTCCCGACCCCCTTCCCTTAGCTGGAGGGCTACGGAGGAGGAGGAGGAGGAGGAAGTGGAAGAGGGTTCGTCTGAGGCCCCGTGTGCACCCCCGCTTCCCCCTTCCCGACTCAGCTGCTGGACCGAGCTCGCAAATTAATGCTAATAGTGAAGCTCATAATGAAATGCGGCGGAATTGCCAGCCGGCTCCAGAATTCATTCGTCGGGGCGAGAGATTCAGCTGCATTCTCTTGGCTCCTGCTAACAGACGGAGGAAGGAAGGAGGGAGGGAGGGTGTGGGAAGACCTCCACCTGCTAATAGATGGAGAAGGGAGGGTGTGGGAGTCCTCCACCTGCTAATAGATTGTGCAGGGAGGGTGTGGAAGATCTCCACCTGCTAATAGATGGAGGAGGGAGGGTGGGAGTACCTCCACCTGCTAGTAGATGGAGGAAGGGGATGGGAGTCGTCCACCTGCTCACACACGAATGGTGGACATCGTTCATGTGTTTCGTTTTTCATGGTTTCTTATTTTTTCATGTGTTCCTTCTTTTTTTTTACTTGTGTTCCTTAGCCATGTGTTCCGTAGCCATGTGTTTCCAGCTACCTTTTATCCTCATTTTTTTGTGTTTCGCGGCCCGTGTCCCTGGTTTTCTGTTCCATGTCCATTTGGTCCTTCTTTTTTTTCCACCTCGTTTCGTGTTTCGTGGTTGTGTGTTCCCAGGCCTTTTTCTGTCGTGTCTTCCAGCCTTGTCGTCTGTCATGTGTTCTGTAGCCTTTTCAGTACCCGTGTCCTTCACCGGCGAAAACGATGACTGCAGAATGATGACGTGATATATATATGTATATATATATATATATATATATATATATATATATATATATATATATATATATATATATATAAACATAAGATGCCATAAGATTTATAGAGTCGAATTATGAAAAGGTAAGATGGCATAAGATATATAGAGTCGAATTATGAAAAGGTAAGATGGCATAAAATTTATAGAGTCGAATTATGAAAAGGTAAGATGGCATAAGATTTATAGAGTCGAATTATGAAAAGGTAAGATGGCATAAGAGTCGAATTATGAAAAGACGACGAAGTCTTCCTCTGATGAAATATCGTCATTTTCTTCTTTTCGCTGAAATTCCCTCTTGCGTTGGGAAACAACCCGAGCGTCGGGACCTATGTAACATTAAGATCACCGAGGCTACTTGCGAGGAAGGTAACTGCATATACGTATAGGTTATCAATAGCAATGGTACAAAACTGTGCAACGCGTGCAACGCCCCGCGGTTCAGGTTGAAATGCTAGGTGTAAGAAAATGGAACAATATACTGAGGTATTTTACTTTTGTAATATGCAAGGGAAAAATTCTTGATATATATATATATATATATATATATATATATATATATATATATATATATATATATATATATATATATATATATATTTGTTTATGTATGTATATATACGATACGTATATTTACGTTTATGTGGGTGTATGTATATATGTGCGTACGTATGAGTGGATGGGTCTTTCTTTGTTTCCTGGCGCTACCTCGCTAATGCGGGAAACTGCAAACAGGTATATTAATGATACAAAAAAAAGGAAAAAGAAATATATATGTATATATGTATATATATAAGATTGGGATGGATGTTTATACGTTGGCAGATGACAAGCAGGTGACTTCCAAAGGCAGAAAGAGTTGAGGGTAACCTGATCACATCCTTTTGAATTTATTTTTACTACAAGATCGATGACAGAGACAAGTGACCAGGTCTTCGAGAGAGGTGAGAACAGGCCAACCAGAGGACATAGCATGAAATTAAACAAGAAACGTTAAAAAGGATGTGAAAGAAATGTAGAATTTTATGGTATGAGAGAGTGACGGATGAATGGAAGATAATGACTGGGGGACATGGTTAATGCAGACAGCATCCATGAAGTTTCAGACGTTGTGTGACAGTACAGAATGTTCAAGAGATGCGGGGGATGGGAGGCCCCACGAGTGTAAAACTAGCTCTCTCTCTCTCTCTCTCTCTCTCTCTCTCTCTCTCTCTCTCTCTCTCTCTCTCTCTCTCTCTGGTGATGATGTTTGATTTTCTCCTCATAGTTTAAGTAGGGCGAAATTACCCTCCTCTCCGTCCGTGACACACACACACACACACACACACACACACACACACACACACACACACACACACACAGTACGTGTGTGTGTGACTGACGGCTGGGCGACCCTCTGGTCAAGTCAAGACAGGACGAAAACGTATCACTCGAATGACTCACGTCGACAGTGAAAGTAAGTCACGCCATTACCAAATTTTGTCCAGGGGTGAGGCAGGCTTGGTACCTGACGGTGGTGATAACGTTTGACGAGGCCCCACATTAGGGGGGAGAGGACGGGCATTATATAGATCCCTGTGTGGGTGTGTGGCTCGTGTTGGGGGTTGAGGGAGGAAAGGGCTGACCAGAGGGTGAGGTGATATGGAGGGTGCCAAGCGTGGGAGGAAGATGGTTTCGTGAGGGGTGGGTGTTGTGTGTGCTGTATCGTTCAGGTTAAAGGGGGTAGTTGAGGTGGGTTTGTAGGGGGGTGGTGAGTTGGTTGGTGGGGGTAGGTAGGAAGGCAGCCTGGAGCTGTTGGTCTGGTTGTGGGTGGTTTGAGGAGGGAGGTGGACAGGTCATTTAGTGATTGGGGTTGAGGAGGTAGATGAGTGCGTCTTTAGTGAGTGGGAGTCGCTGTAATCAATATTTTAGGGGTTAAAGAGTAAGGGGACGAGGCCGTGAAAAATGAGTGGGGGATCTGTATCTGTCTGTCTATCTGTGTCTGTATGGCAGGGGTTTTAGTAGAGAGATAAGACAAACAAACAATTGATAACACTTGTTGGGATCCACTGAATTGTCCACATCAGGTATGAATATCGAGGCGAGGCCCCACATTAGGGGGGAGAGGACGGGCATTATATAGATCCCTGTGTGGGTGTGTGGCTCGTGTTGGGGGTTGAGGGAGGAAAGGGCTGACCAGAGGGTGAGGTGATATGGAGGGTGCCAAGCGTGGGAGGAAGATGGTTTCGTGAGGGGTGGGTGTTGTGTGTGCTGTATCGTTCAGGTTAAAGGGGGTAGTTGAGGTGGGTTTGTAGGGGGGTGGTGAGTTGGTTGGTGGGGGTAGGTAGGAAGGCAGCCTGGAGCTGTTGGTCTGGTTGTGGGTGGTTTGAGGAGGGAGGTGGACAGGTCATTTAGTGATTGGGGTTGAGGAGGTAGATGAGTGCGTCTTTAGTGAGTGGGAGTCGCTGTAATCAATATTTTAGGGGTTAAAGAGTAAGGGGACGAGGCCGTGAAAAATGAGTGGGGGATCTGTATCTGTCTGTCTATCTGTGTCTGTATGGCAGGGGTTTTAGTAGAGAGATAAGACAAACAAACAATTGATAACACTTGTTGGGATCCACTGAATTGTCCACATCAGGTATGAATATCGAGGCGCAAGTAACCACGGAGAAGTATGATTTGCGCCATGGTTCCCATGCTGCCACCCACCTCTGGTCTTTTCGCAGTCATTAGGGGCTCGGATTAGCAAATTCTCAGGGGAAGAAGGGCGCACACGCCTCTAATGAGAGTTGTAGGAAAACATCACTTATGGCAGTGGGCATTACGTTCGCCCGGGAAACTTTGACGTGACGAATTGCGTATTAAGTCATCCTTAAACTCGTAATTGATAACGTTGTTCATGATTACACGTCTCATGAATGAACTTGCCACGGCGACATAACATGTAGGATATATGTAATTAACTTCAGAGTTCATTAAAAGGTTGTTAATGATGTTTTATTCATCACCATCGTGCGATCATTGGAGTGAAGTCTTAGATCGTGTTGGTGTAGACCGGCAACATACGATGGGACGGACGGTCATACAGGTGGAGGCAAGGCAGTAGCACTCCGGGAGGAGGATAGACAGAGAACCCTGGCTGACGTTGGACAAAATGCAGGTCTTGAGGGATCTGCTGTGACGTGTGTGTGTGTGTGTGTGTGGTGATGGTTGAGACTTCAGTATGAATATTAATATCTTTCGGTTTGCGATAATTGTAATGAGACTTTTGTTTGGGGGTTTGTGGCTCGCTTGGCAAGGCCTTGCTGTGGAGGTGTGTGGTTAGTGGTGTGCATTTTCTTCCTAACACAAGTAATAGATTTGGAGAACTCTCCCTATTTGCGTGGTCCCTTGCACTCAGAATTTGATCTTGTGAGTGTTTGAACATTCTTAAAAGACACCAACCTTCTTTTTTTTCTAGTTTTCTTCAAATTTATTACGGTACGATGTAGGGATGGAGTAGATGCCTGCCGTTTCTAATGAGCTGCAACTTTTCTGTAAGTAACTCTGAAGCCATTTTGGTCAGTATGAGTTTACTTAGTGTACATCCTCAGTTAGCAGTTTACCTCTTGAGCAGTTTACTTCTTGTAGAGCTACTGGGATAGTTACCGTTTGGTGGTGTCTCAACGTTTTGGAGAGAGTGATTCGTTTGATGAATATGAGTCACACAACACCACCACGTTAAGTTGTCAGTAAGGTAGTGAAACTCACTTTCGAAACGAATGATTTTCTGGGTAAGGAACTTCCTGAGGGGATTCCACTGGCTCTCTTGTCCTCCCGGAGGTCCACTAACCTGAGGGTCCACCTTGGGAGTCCACCAACCCGAGGGTCTACCATAGAAGTCCACCAACACGAGGGTCGTCCACCTTGGGAGCCCAGTAACCCAAAGGTCCACCTTTGGGAGTTAACCAACCCGAGGGTCCGGCGTGTATGATCGATTGTCGCTGCCTTAAGATATGGCCAGCGGCCATTCTTCTTGTACTGGTCATTTTTCTCCCTTGGGCGCTAACCCTGTGGTGGTGTTGGTAGTGGTGGTGGTAGTGGTGGTGTTCATTGTGGTGGTGGTTGTAATGTTGCTAGTGCTCTTCCTTGTGGTGATGACTGCCACTGTTGTGGTGTGTCTGAGGCTCGTCTATAGTGATCGCGATGTTGGTGTTGGCGGCGGCGTTGTTGATTGTGCTGTGCCTGCTGTTGTTCAGGGATGGTGGTGTTGGTGGTGGTGATCTTTGCCTACCTCCTCCGCAGCCAGGAGGAGTCTCCCTGGCTCTCTCTGGCTTATCGGGGCTTATCGAGATGTATACATATGTTTTCCTTCGTAGGAAGCGAAAACATATTGGTTTTTAAGTCAGGTTTCTTTTCAGTCATTTTTATTCTTTGATGTTTTTTGACACTGAGAACTCTGACCATAATCTTTGACCTTACCCATGGTGCAGTGGTCAGCGTTCCTGACCTTGACGCATTCACGGGCCGCCCAGGGTCGAGCGCACAGGTTCGAATCCTGGGTTTTGTGGCAGTGGTGTCAGGGATGCAGTGAAAATCCTTTTGTCGAGGTCGAAGTAAAGGCGTGTTCGTCGAACAGGAAGTACATATGTGTCTCTCGAGGTCGAAGTTAAAATGCGTTTGTCAGAGATGAGGCAACATTTAGGCCTGTCGAGGGTGGTGTAGTTACGATGGCTGCGGTAGTCGGACGGAGACAGAGTACATTCGCTCTCAATTTTTTTTTTTTTTTTTTGCGTTTCTAGCATCAAGTTTTGATCGTGCCAATCCGTGTTGTTGCAGCATGATGGAGGGACTCTTCAAAGGTTCAGTTACGAAGAAACAATCAGAAGAGCCTCGTGGATGGCTTTTGGGGATGGGTCGGTGAGGAGAAAAGGGGTCATGCATGAGTCTTCAGTCATGTGGGTCTTCCGAGTCGACCGTTTTCCACACCCCATACTCTCCTCCCTATGGATGGGCTCGCGCTCCTCGACCCCCTACACCCTTGGGATCTCTCCCTAGACATCAGAGAGTAGGAGGGGGCGAGGTAGCAGAGGGATGAAGGCATCACGGAGTACGAAGTCGGGGATGGGAGTGATAAAGGCAAATATTGGAAGATGGAAGGACGCAGAAGGCCAGGAAGGGCACAAAGGACGACGATGATGGCTTGAAGTAGAGGTCGTAGGGAGGAGAGGCCGAGTGAGAGCAAGTGGAGAGGTCGGCTAGGTGAAAAACAGGAAGGGGACGGCGAAGAGAAGTGCAAAGGGTCTTGGTAGGGGTTGGAGAGGGAGAGGGGAGGAAAGGGCGGTTGAAGAGCAAACTGAGAGGTGGCAGAGGGGAATAAAGGTGGCCAACTGGGTGAGAACTTTTGTGGTGAGACTCGCCCCTTCTGTTGCAGATTTGATAACACGAGGGTAAGGAAAGGAAAGGAAAGTGAAGTAAGGGCTGACGTTCATAGAGGCGTCTCGGGAGGTAAGACAAGAGTAAGAACAAATAACAGTTCTAGTTCTTAGAATCATCACGAGGCTTAAGTACGAGATGTCATCCCTAGAACCATCACAGTGCCTAATTATCCGGTAACCCGGAACCCAGTGATCTTCACAGGTCTGTGTCGACCCTGTAGGCCTACTGCCTGCATAACCCCACTCCAACCAGTGGCTTGTATAGGGCCGCCGAAAGGGTGAAGGACCAGTGGATTACAAGATCAGCGACGTGTAGGATTAATGGACTGTGTTGAGAGATGCAGGACCACGGGGCGGCTTTTGTTTTCGTGATGACCGCCTTCGGTTGTGCGATGACCACCTGTTGCTCTGATGACCGTCTGAGGTTGTGGCGACCGCCCGAGGTTTAGGTAACCACCAGAGGTTGTGATGACCACCCGAGGTTGTGACGACTACACCGCCTGTGGATGCGATGACCACCTGAGCTTGTGATTACCACATGTGGTTGTGATGACCCCTCCTGTGGTGTGATGACCCACCCGAGGGTGTGTTGACCACAAGCAAGTCAGACGAGGACTGGGGGAGGAGAAGGGAGGTGGTTGGCCCCGAGGACCTGCAGCCACAAGTAATGAAATTTAATGATCATGAGCGGAACGTTACCGGTATAAATTGTAGTCATTTGGTTTGCAATATGAATCTTGAGTTTGCGTGTCCGTCGGCCGTAAAGATAGGTTACGCGACCCTAGTCACGCGATACGCTCCAATCTGTCGATAACCTTACTTAAAGGCATGGGCGAAGAGACGTCACGCGATGAGGGCGGATGGCCTCAGTCTCGGGGAAGTCCACGAAGGAAGTGTCCAGTCTCAGAGGTGATGGTAGGTGGACAGTGCTGACTTATGCAGGAAGGAAAGCGAGACAGACCAGTGGTGGCAGTATTTAAAAGTATTTGTTCTCTCCCAACTGGAATGTATTTTGTGAGCTAACATCATCATCATCATCATCATCATCATGCAGAGGTTGAGAAATTGGTAGAAAGAGTTCGAAGGTCCTTGAAATACAGAGCGGGCTTTGGGGGAAGATGGTTTCCTCCACAGCGTACCTGATTAGTCAAGTTGCGCTGCGTATAATAAGAAGAGAATTTCAGCTTCAAAGAGCATTTTAGATCAGGCCCTCACCAGGGAAGCTTGGTCTTGCACTGGGCTGAGGGGGTTACGTGGTTGCTCCGTTGTGTGTTCCGTGAATTTACCCTTAGAGCAGTACTGTAGCAGCGGTTGCCGTTTCCTGAAAGATGGGAGGTTGAATTATACGGGCCTTCAGAAGAAAAAAAAAGAATGCTCTTGAAGGCACTAATGCTCTCCCGAGTAAAATACAGCAATTGCTCCCTTCACCTCTCATTGCTGACGAAATAAGAAGAAGAGTTAATAATCCTGCAAGAGATGTTTCGCAGCCCACTCTAACGCTCGCAAGGATCTGAATTACGAGGAATGGCTGAAATTACCGAGGCTCTGGTCTCTTGGGGTTTTTTCTCAACTTAGGCCACCCGAAATGACTTCCATTTGGCACGGGCAGGCATGGAAGAATGTAGACTATTACCATAGTGACATGAAGAGTTGTAGTAAGCCAAGTAACAGATACACACACCGTATACGTGTGGGGTTTAGAATGATTTACTAGTTTCCCCCCACTCATTAGAAACTCTAATGGGCTGTAGACAGTCGAGACCTCACAACAACCCGACTGAGCTGAGGAGCAATACAGCAGCAGTTTGGCTTCAGGCCGTGTTGTGGGGTTCGACGACCTCCCAAACCAGCGTAAGGTATGCGTAAGGCAAGGTTGCGTTTATACTTCTCTGGTGATACCCGCACAAGTATGATCCATCTCTGCTAGTCGAGTATACTGTACGATACAACATGTCAAAGATGCTAGAATTACCAGCAGTTTTACTTCGACTGTTTATCATGCCCATGTATTTTTTTGTACTAGGGTTGATTTTCAACGTTGTGGCGTGTTTTGATCTCCAGGAGGAGGGGTAAAATGTTTGCCTACGGATGTGAGGAAACAGACCCATTTCTCATATTGGTATGATGAGGACTGAGGCGTCCTCACCCTCTTGAACTGACTTCAACCATGAGTCTAATCTTCTTTTAAATGTTTCTGTTGTCACTCTGTATATATCTTCATTCTCCTGGAATTGCTTTTGGGAGGGGCTTCAAAGTCTCCTACGCCGGACCTCCGTGTAGTATTCTCCTCGTCCGCCATGTTGTTAATATGTGTTCAGGAATAACTCCCGGCTTGATAGTTCTGTCTGCATCTTGACGTGAGAGGCTTCGTCTTGATCGCTGTGCGTCTTGCTGAGAGGCTTTTGAGTCGATTGGTCTGTACCTCACTTGTCGAGATGCTTTGGGATTCAAGACACTAGGTACATTTCATTCCGTCAGGTTTGCTGCCAGGCGTGTGTTATATACCCATCGTATTGAAAAAGGTTCAAAGCATGGTGTGTGTGTGTGTGTGTGTGTGTGTGTGTGTGTGTGTGTGTGTGTTGGATACGACCTGTATGATTTTTTTTTCACTGTCGAGGAATAAGACGTTATTAAGGTCATTGCTTTAATCTTTGAGAGTATGTCCTTATCAAGGTCAGTGCTATAATCTTGGAGAGCTGCTGCTGTAACTTTTTTTTGCTTATTGCCTTTAACTTTTGTTTGATTTAATGATGTTTGGGTCAATTAGATGTTTATTTTGAAGCTTTAAGGAAAATTATGCTTCTTGTTCTTCTTCATTTTCTTCTTCCTCCTCTTCTTCTTCATCTTCTTCTTCTTCGTCTTTCTTCTTCTTTCTTTCTTTCTTTCTTTCTTTCTTTCTTTCTTTCTTTCTTTCTATCGTTCTTTCTTTCTTTCTTTCTTCCTTTCCTTTTCTGCTTCTCCTCCTCCTCTTCCTCTTAAACCGAGGACTTAAATCTCTTACACTGGTGGTTCATGACAGGAGACAGTTGGTGTGTGTGTGTGTGTGAGGGACGAGAGGCATCGGCGACGCGCTCGCCCGTCATTACCCGCGCTGTCGCACCCCTAATTGGCCTCTGCTTGTGGCTAATGAGGTGCTTCGTGGGTGAGGAATATGTGTGGCAGTCATGTTAGGGGGGAAGGGGATGGGATGGGTGGGGAGATCAAGTGGATGAGACGGAAGGGAAGTGGGGAGTATTGCAGGGTAAAGTGTGGCTGGAAGGAACAGGGTGGAGGGTGGATGCGGCGTAGGTCCCCCCTCCTGCTACCAACCGAAGCCATTACGCCATTTGTGGATGGAGCAACGTGAGACGTGAACGTCTGACGTATCTGAAGAGTCTTGAGGGAGTGGCAGCAGGGAGGCAGGTATCACTCCAAGCCCTTCCCAGTCGGGTACTTACATCAGCGTTCTTGTTCGACGGTGAGATGTGATTCAGCCACAAGGGCAAACAGGGGCTTTCAAAGGGAACGCGAGCCAACGTCATAGTACCTCAGAAGAGGTGAGTTATGCATGAGGAGTTAGCAGATGACGTTAACCTCAACCAGTTAAAGAAAAACCAGCCGTTACTCTCCCAGAGTATATGGTAGGTTGGCTTCTGTGAGCCTACAAAACGAGAGAGAGAGAGAGAGAGAGAGAGAGAGAGAGAGAGAGAGAGAGAGAGAGAGAGAGAGAGAGAGAGAGAGAGAGAGAGAGAGAGCAGTGATTATTACACACATTTTCTCTGTTTTGAGAGAGTAAACGTAGTCGCATTGAAACTGTCGAGAAATCGAAAACTCCCAATTAGAACGACGTCAATCATTCAGGCTTTACTTCTTCAAGCTCAGACTGCTGGAAAGAAACAATGGAAATTACTGGAAGACCTTCTGCCTGACTGGAATCCTCGTCTGCTGGAACGGTAGACATGGAAGCCTCTGAAGAGTTGTATCATCACCGCCCCAAATTTAGGGTGCAACCCCTGAATGAAATTAGAAAACAGAGTAAGCATTTTAAGGGCATGGAGAGAGAGAGAGAGAGAGAGAGAGAGAGAGAGAGAGAGAGAGAGAGAGAGAGAGATAGAGATAGAGAGAGAGAGAGAGAGGTGGATAAGTATTTTAAAAAAAGGGTGTATCCATTTTCATCCATTCATCATGGGTCTGCGGGCTTAACCCCGGAATGGAGCTTGAGTGGAAAGAGGAAGAGCAGTTCAGACTGGTAGCTGAGTAGGTAGAGACGAGCCTTTGATTATTATCTTCAACTCATCACCTCGCATGGGTCCTGGAGGAGGATCTTCTTTACCTCCAAGGCTCGGTCACACGTTGGCTACGGGTGTGGTGACGAAGTCTCCAAAATAATCGATGGGGGTTAAGGCAGACAGGTAATGGAGAGGGAGTGGACCGAGGGGCATTATTCCACGTTGCCAACTTCCCCACAGGCCTCCATCAGCACCATCCACTTCTCCCTCCCAACCCTGCAAGTTTAGACTGAAGAGTATTGTCCTAACTCAGGGTAACACTGCGAAGTTTTGAGTAAATAATGCCTCTCATCTGTTTGATTATCATAAGATTATTTCCTGGGCATCAGAGGAAGATGCTGATGTTATTTTCTCCGTAGGAAACAGTGAGAGACTACACAGTCATACCTGGTATATCGTTTCTAAGTCTTGAATTTGGGCCTTTTAGGATTATAGTCTTTTTTTCTCTCAGCAGAAAATAATCTCAAATTGTTCTTTGTTGGAGATATGAAGAAATAATGACAGTTGTTGTATCTGTAGAAGAGGGTAAAGAGTTGTGTATAGGAATAACCATATCAGATGACCTTACCCTGGGTGAATACAGCCTATGGTTCGAAGTATTAGGTCGGCTGGATTCTGCTGCCCTTCAGAAGGAGAGAGATAAAACCAGTAATGAGACTTGACAACAAATCGCCTATACTTTAAGATGTCAACATTATTGTGTATATCTACGTTTTAAGGCGACCGAAATTGGTAGGTTAGGTTAGAAGGCGCGGAGAAAGGGTATTCACACCCTGTAGGGTCAAAATGAAAACAACTAGGAACGAGTGGAAGATGTGGTGTGTTGGTGGTAGACATAGCGAGGATGGGGTTGAGTGTGTAGGTTGATGGGCTCTTAATAAATGTAGTGATGGTGGTGTCGTGAGGAGCGGTACAGTGCAGTGTGATCTGTGAGAAAGCGTCAGGTGCTGTACGTGGTTGATAAAGATGTGCAAGGCAGAGTACAACATTGGTGAGGGAGTGTGTGGTGCTGAGGGAGTGTGGGTTGCAAGACGAGGTGGGGTCGGGGGATGCTTTGGTCGTGGCGGAGTTGCGCCACGGTAATGGACCTGTCAGCCACTGTAGCTAGACAGCGTTGTGGACTACGTAATGGTGTTATACGTAATGCAGGGGACACCGCCCCGTCCCTCACTCCCTCCTCGGCTACCACTGCTGAGTTCTCCTCCTTTCGTCTCCTGGTTTGTTTCCTGTCCTTCGCTACACCCAGTACTTCTCAGTCAACCAAACGATGGTGTTACTACGACCGTCGCTGCCGCTACAACAGCCAACATCGTAATCAGGCACACTCATCATCCTGATCATCATTACCCATCATTATCTTCACCATCACTGGTCACCGTCACTATCCAGTGCTCACCACCACCGCCACCACTTTACCTCCTCCGCTTGATAATCTCCATTATCGTCACCCTTGTCTTAGTCTTCTCCTTCTTCCTTATCTCCTTTCCACCTCGTCCATCTTCCATTCCTTCTCGCTTCTATTGCGGGCACCTCTTCTTCCTCTTCCTTCTCTCTCTCTTTTTGTAATCTTCTAACTCCTTTATCTCTTATCCCATTTGGTCTCCCTCCTCCACTCAGCCTCGCACCGCGCACCTCACTCTCAACATTTCCCTCTCCGCTTCTCTCTTCCCTTGATGGTCGCTCCCTTGCCCCACTTTCCTTGGGCCCCTTGTACCTTCCCCCCCTGTCCGTCACCTGGGGAGAGGACCAGGTGGTGGTGGGCAGGTCGTGTCCATCTGACCACCTGAGTTTCACGCCCCAGTCTCCCCGCGCCTCGCCCGCCCGGCTGGTCTTCACACCCTCGCCAATTTCCCTCTCCATCGGACGCCGCACCAAAGCCGAAGTTTGAGCCCTTTTATAGACGGACGGGTAATTTTCATTGGTGTCCTTCTGGTCGGACTGGAAGTTTTCATTCGAATTCGTGCTGTTTCCACGAGCGGGTGGGGGTGGGGTTGGAAAGTTTCAGTCCCGTCCCCACCATTTCTGGTTGGATGTGAATTTTAGATTGACTTCGCATCTCTCTCCTCTCCTCTCCTCTCCTCTCCTCTCCTCTCCTCTCTCTCTCTCTCTCTCTCTCTCTCTCTCTCTCTCTCTCTCTCTCTCTCTCTCTCTCTCTCTCTCTCTCTCTCTCTCTCTCTCTCTCTCCAGTAAATTCATGAACTAAATGTGGACCGTGTATGCATTTTGATTTCGTAAAGGGAGGGAGGGAGAGGGGTAAAGAGAAATTTAGGACATGTGGAGGAACGTTAGTGGCTTGTTTTTCTTTCTTGAGCGATATGATTTTTTTGTTGACAGCCAAGTCTGTGTGTCCCCTTCTCCCAGGGGCACCGTCCAGGCACAGCTGGCCTGGCGTGACGACGTAATGGCTGAGGAATCTGGACAGCTATTTCCTCTCGTTGAACCATAGGTCAGGCTTTGTTTAACTGGACGGGACGGGGCCACTGTTTAAGAGATGGCACCGTATCGGTATGGCTTTGTGACGTGATGGCACTGTAAGAGGGTGACACTGTACCATGATTTGGGCACTGTTAACAGGACGGCACTCTATAGAGGACGACACTGCAAGAGGATTGCACAGTAACAGGATCTGCACTGTCGTAGGCCCTGCTTCAGGTTTTTGATCGATGCATCGGGTCTGACGGAGAAAATGAGGTACTCAAAAGTTAAGGCCTCATCTTGCGCCTGGGGGGGGTCAGCATTTGTTCTCTAACACTCGAACGGAATTAGAATATTTGAAGAAAGGGGAAATGGCCACACAGTTTCAGCAAAGACGTGTCAGGCTTCTGTATTGTGGTTGCGCTGGCCAGTGGGCCCCTGGCGACCAAGAGCTTGGTCACCTGACAGCCCAACCCAGCATCCGTAAGGGTAATAGGCCTCCGTACCGTCGTGAAATTCATCGTAAGTAACGCCAGGGGCGTTGTAGGAGGCCCCTCGTTATGAAGGTCTCCTGTGTGTAGGACTGTGTGCTGTTTCACGCACAGAGGGCGAGGGATGGATTTTGTCCCTGGGAGGGTGTTTTTATCCTGCGTAGGATCAAGATGAAAATTTGCTTCAATGTAGGATTCGTTGGCTTGCACTAGAATTCTGCTTTATAAATCCTCTTGTAATTGGATTTTGGTCTTTATAATTGCATGTTTTTCTTAAGGATATTTTTTTTCTGTTTATTTTTGTCGAGTTGGATCCTGTCTAGAGTAGGTTTGTCTTCATCAGAGGAGCTACGTAGGAGTGTGCTCGACATGATCTTGCTCGCTGTAGTAGTAGGATCTTGCCGTCTATAGTGGGAGGATCTTGCCGTCTTTAGTTGGAGGAGCGTCTTGTCGTCTATAGCAGAAGGATCTTGACTGAATATAGTAGTAGGATCCTGTCGTCTTTAGTAGTTAGACGTAGATGTGTAGAATGGTAGAATCCTGCTCTACAGTGGTAGAATCGTAAATGGTAGAAATCTTTTTTTCCATATGAGTAGAATATGAGTAGAATTTTCTATTTTTTTCGAAAGTAGAATTTCGTCATTTACATGGGGACTGATATGCCTCAGGAGTGAGATCGAATTCCTTAGTTTAGCAAATCGTGTTCTCTACAGTAAGATCCTGTTCTCATTGATAAGAACCTTGTTCTCTAGTGGTCGTATCGTGTTGTAAGACCCTGTTTTCTAGCGGCATTATGGTGTATACAAGTGTTTTGGTTTCAAGATGAGAACCGTGTTCTCTGAGGTAGCGTTGTGATGTTTATAATCTGCTTATAAAATTTAACATTCTGTTCTCTTCGCTAGTGGACCGCACCGTTGACGAGACCAAGATCTCTTTAAGTATGTCGAGACCAGTATCCCGTTTTCTAGTGTGATCGAAACCAGGATCCCGTTCTCTCGCGGGATTGTGTCGTTAAGGCCAACATCCTGTTTTCTAAGTGATCATGTCCCGGAGACCAGGATTCCGTTCTCTGATCCCACCGTACAAAACCTGGGATGGGGTAAAATTGGAAAACTTTCCGAAGATTTTTCACATCTCGGATGATGAACTTAAATCGCCTACTCCTGCCTCGAAAGACGACCGAATTAGAAAATGGGAAGAGAAAATTATTTTCCTTTTTTTTTTTTCTTCTTCTTTTTGTAGAATTTGGGACCGTAGGTAGACCGTCCGTAAGTGCCATTTTGACTGATAGAAATTTGTTGTTGAATTTTATTCTTTGTGTACGTGTGATTATGGGACACACCATAGATGCTGTTTTGACTGAGAAAAAAAAATTGATGTATAGCATAAATCTAGAACGTAGACGAGCCTTAGATGCCTTATTGTCTGAAGGAATTTGTTATAGAGCTTCCGAGGGAGGACTGATGGAGGGATTTGAGTTGTTTTAAGTTTACCGAATGTCGAACAGAGTATTAAACGCGTGTGTGTGTGTGTGTGTGTGTGTGATGTGCCATGCGTAAAGATCGCTGTTAGACGAATGGGTTGGTTGGGGTTTTGCTCTTTGGCGAGTGTGTTGGTGCAAAGGGGTTCGCTGTTGACGAGTGTGTTGGTGTAGGGAGTTCGCTGTTTGACGAGTGTGTTGGTGTAGGTGGTTCGCTGTTTGACGAGTGTGTTGGTGTAGGTGTTTCGCTGTTGACGAGTGTGTTGATGAAGGGGTTCTCTGTTTGGCGAGTGTGTTGATGAAGGGGTTCTCTGTTTGGCGAGTGTGTTGGTGTAGGGGTTTTGCTCTTTGGCGAGTGTGTTGCTATGGAGGTTTTCTGCTGGACGAGTGGGTTGGTCTGGATGTTCGCTAATGGTGAGTGTGCTGGCTTGGGGTTCGCTGTAGTTAAGAAAAGCACGTATTCGAGAGAACAAGAAAATAGATATAGGAAGAAATGGAAAGATATAAGAAAAAAAGAATGAGATCATTAATCATGGAATAGAGCGTTGTAAATAAAGATGATGGTGATCAATCAGCAACTGTAGTGATTTTTTACTTCGGTTTACTTTACGTTTACATCTGGATTGTAGTTTGTGAATGACGTGGCTACTACGCCTTGAATCATAACCTCTGGAGCGTGTGGGTACAACCCTTGGGTATGACAACCTTGAACCCTTAAATGTAACGGATCTCAGGTTACCATACCAAAGGTGTCGTACTGTTTCGTTCAGGGGGTCATAACGTCGTGCCGAAGCGATCGTGAGGGTCGTCTCTTCGTGATCAGAGCTTCGAACCATCGTGCTTTAAGGGTTCAAACCATCGTGCTTTAAGGGTTCAAACCATCGTGCTTTAAGGGTTCAAATCATCGTGCTTTAAGGGTTCCAACCATTGCTCGTTAAGGATTCGAACCATCGTGCTTATTGGTTGTCTCATCGTGCTCAGGGATTCGAACTATCGTCCTCTGGGATTCGAACCATCGTGCTCAAGGGTTCGACCCATCATGCTCGAGACTCACACAACATCATGCCATCGTGCTGCTGGGGTTAAGTCACGAATTAACCCGTTTGAGCTGAAGCCTTTGAGGACTTAACCAGATAAGGTGTGGGTAAGCTGTCGGCTCTCCCCCCCCCACCTCACACCCTTCCCCCTTTCCCATTCCACCTCCCTCTCCGTCTTCCGTCCTCCTCTTCCCCCTCCCATCCCTCCCTCCCTCCTCGTTCCCCCTAAGATTATCGGGTGATGGCGGCGGCGGCGTGAGGCATCCCTCAGGTGTTGTTATCCCTGGTAATCCCCATGTAATCTGCTCCTCCTGTTGACTCTACCAGGCCGCGGCGCCTGCAACTGGAGAACGTCCGTGCAGATCGAGGGGGGGGTGATCATCACCCACTGGGCCCACGATCCACGACCAGCCTTCGTTTTCCGACGACGTGCAACATCCAGATGTATCTCGGCAGTTGGTTGGTGGTCATTATAACGAAGGTGCGGTCCCTGAGCACGACGGTACTGGGCCCTGCAGTACGACGGTACGGTTCCTCGAGCACGACGGTGCGATTGCATAACCTTTGGTCAGAGTCCAGGCCGTCATGCCCAAGAGTCGTACTTGTCGTGCACAAGGGTCCGTTGATTCTTGGGCTAACCCCTCAGCTGGTTGTGGCAGCTTGTGTGTGTGTGTGTGTGTGTGTGTGTGTGTGTGTGTGTGTGTGTGTGTGTGTGTGTTGCGTTGCAACATCACCCGTCGAAAGGCCGGTCGAAACTTTCTTCTGAAGTCTTGCATTAAGGTTGACGTGCCCTCCCGAACTGGTCTGTGTCGTGGGAGGCCGCCTTTCTCCCCTCCCGTCGCCAAAAGCTCAGAGCTGAGGAATGAGTATCCCCCAGGAATGTGTCCATCGGAATCGCCCCCTGAGCAGCAAGGCAAGTTGACGGGAGTGTGTGTCTTGATGTACTGCCCCATCCGTGACCTTCAGAAGGGGTCGGGTGGGGGGCAGAGAACGTCCATACCACACTTGTGGACTTACAAGTACCACTTAGCTTTTGCGGAAAGGTCAGGCGAGGCATGGTGAGCACCCCCCTTCCCCCAAGTAGGCCTCAATCCTCTCCATTTTCCAGTTTCAACCTGATTAACTGGTGTGACGAGTTGTGATGAGAGAGAGAGAGAGAGAGAGAGAGAGAGAGAGAGAGAGAGAGAGAGAGAGAGAGAGAGAGAGAGAGAGAGAGTAGCCTTAAGATGCATATTGCAGTAGGTTTTATATATATATATATATATATATATATATATATATATATATATATATATATATATATATATATATATATGTGTGTGTGTGTGTGTGTGTGTGTGTGTGTGTGTGTGTGTGTGTGTGTGTGTGTGTGTGTTATCCTGAGGTCTAGCTTGTGTTCGCCAAATTAGAGAGAGAGAGAGAGAGAGAGAGAGAGAGAGAGAGAGAGAGAGAGAGAGAGAGAGAGAGAGAGAGCAGTTAACTTGATCAGATGCGCTGTTTCTGGAAACTTGTTTCATGTTACTTGTTAATTGAATTATCTGGGCCTCATGGTTGGCTCGATGTTGTTGGGTAAGATAGACTCGGGGGATGTCGACTCCCCCCTCACCCACCCCCGCTTTATCTCCCGGAAAGATCAGTTAACATTATTGAGGATCGCTGGACGAACGTAGGCTTGTGATTGTCGTAGAAGACATCATCCTCTTTAATGAGCTGTTGCGTCGGTGGGTGACACTCGAGAAGGGGTCACAGCTGGACACATCAGTCTGTGTTATCACACACACACACACACACACACACACACACACACACACACACACACGCCATAAAAGCGACTGACGCTGCTCTGGTCGTGTTCTCGCTGTTCTTTGGCCTGTTCCTGATGAACCCCTGCCACATCCTTGTTAAAAGATAAGGTCAGATACGGCAGCTGATTACGTGCATAGCTAGAGGAAGGAATACAAGAAATGATAATGCTTTTCTTTATCAGTGGCAGACGAAACAATGTAGCAATGAAGTGTAGGATAAATATTGATGGTAAATCTTCATCAAGATGCAGGCAGCATTGAAAAAGGAAAAAAGGGAGTCATATGTCAATTGTGGTAATGCCAGGGGACCAAACCCAAGCGAATTCACAAGAAGAGTTTCTAAAGTCGATGATGGATCGCCCGAAGGCATCATTAAAGGCAGGGGAGGCAGCAATACTAGCAAGGATATTGCTGCTCTGAACACTTGGTGTCTCTCTTCCCGACGGAAACAACGGCGCTTCGCCAGCGTTGTTACTTCGCAGATCGGGCGATGTAGCAATGCGAGGCTGGGAAAAGCGGACGCTGAATCAGCAAAGCATCTAAATTATTCGGACAGGTTAAAAGCACTCGAACTGTATTCATTCGAGCGTGGATGCGAGAGATACATGATAGTGTACAAATGGAAAATACTGGATGGCCTTGTCCCTAATCTGCATACTAAGCTAATCCCTTGATGGAGCGACAGATACGGTGGATTGGAAATGAAATCCAATGAAGAGCAAAGGCTCATTATACGCAGTTTGGTGATGTGAGACGATGCCACACACACACACACACACACACACACACACAAAAAAAAACAAGGACGCAGCGTGTTATTTTTTTTCTTTACGTCTGTCGGATCGTAACTCGTCAAAGGAGCCTAGATATAGATGGCTCCAGCACATGGTCGTTGGAGATGGCACGTGTCTCACTGTTTCGAAGGAGCGAGGCAAGGCAGTTCCCCTCGATGGCCGGCTCTTCGTTTCGTTGTCCTCCTTCAGGTGAGGTGAGGACCAGCACCCAAGGACAGGAGAGGGGAAGATCAGTGAGGGAGAGAGAGAGAGAGAGAGAGAGAGAGAGAGAGAGAGAGAGAGAGAGAGAGAGAGAGAGAGAGAGAGAGAGAGAGAGACTCTCTAGAAGGAGACGACCGTTTTTGACTCCTTCGCAAGCCGCAGGCGATGTTGTTGTTGGGGAAGAACAGATTTTTTTTTCTTTTTCTGTTTTGTTACGTTGGGGGAGTGTGGCCCGGGGCGTGCTGGAGAAGCGAGCCCTTGGTAATGAGGTCAGCTCTCTTCACTACCTCCGGCCGACAGAGTGCCGCCGCCTCCTTCAGCACTGGCCCTCTGGTACATCGAGGACCCACGTCGCTGGCTGAGGTATATTGTCGCTCCGTCACGCATGGCTGGAGCGACGTATCGGGAGGTGCGGGGGTCGTATTCATCCTCACCCTCTATGTGTGCGTGCGTGTGTGTGTGTGTGTGTGTGTGTGTGTGTTATGTGTTCAGGTTTCGTTAGGATGTACGTATTTGCTTTCCTGGCATTGTTCGTGGCTGTCGTGGAATTCAGTCTGGAGATGTAAACATATGTTTCTTGAGTTTAATGTTACCTCATCGAACACCAGATGACCAGTGTTTTCGAATTCGCCAACTTCCTTTTAAAGAAGTGAGTGTAACCGTGAGTTAATTGAAGAGAAACGCATTCATCTGGGATTAAGGTGAAGTTGGATGTTTGTAGAGCCGACACCAGGAGATGCAGAAGTCACAGAGGGAGGGAAAGATGAGAGGAGGAAGGACATTCCTCGTGTGGCTGATATTCACAGAAAAAAAAGCTTCGGAAGCAGCAGCCAGACACACGCTGCTGGTCCATTCTTATAGAGTGGAACAAACAGCTCAAGGGAATAGCGACTGAAATGGTCCCTGTAGATCATGGGAAAGGAAAACATCACCTTAGTAGACGGAGAGGGATTGTTGAAGAGTGGTAATTATTGGAGAGTTCAGAGGGTAGAAGGATTTTGATATCGCGATGGGTAAAAGAGGTGGAGAAGAAGAGGTGCCACCGATTTGCAAGCTGTGCTCCATATAGAGGTGAAGTGAGAACTCTTTAAATGTGGAATTGGTGCTCAGAAGAGAGACACTCCGGCACATACTGGTAGACAACTTCCCTGCTACTAGGAAGCAGATTTTGGTGTGTTCATTGCGTGGAATTTCTTGGATAGATGTGTGTGTGTGTGTGTGTGTGTGTGTGTGTGTGTGTGTGTGTGTGTGTGTGTGTGTGTGTGTGTGTGATTACTGTAAGCCTTTGTGGCCATCTTAGCCGCCATTCCTTGCCCCCAACCCAGCCCTCACGTCACCTTTGGCCACACAGCCCCACGCCCACCCGCCCGCGTCCCGCCAAATCCTAGTCTGGGTTCCAAAAAGCAGATATTGATTTCTTCGGCCGGATTCGCACACCTGTCACTGGCGCCCCAACAGCTGGACCCGGCCAGTTCCTGGCGTCTCCCACTCGCTGGCTGGTAGTGGCTTGTGTGTGTGTGTGTGTGTGTGTGTGTGTGGGTGTGTGTGTGTGTGGGTATATATATATATATATATATATATATATATATATATATATATATATATATATATATATATATATATACACACACACACACACACATGATTTCAAAACCCTAAGGCAAGACGGACCTCAACAGCCAAATCATACACACTGCTCCAAACACAGAGCAAATGGCAGTGACATCTCTCTTGCAATGCACTGCATAGAGATATAACAACGTCGAACTTAGTGCCACGTACTCAGCGCCTGCCTACATACCTCCCCCTCCTCCCTCTCTCTCTCTCTCTCTCTCTCTCTCTCTCTCTCTCTCTCTCTCTCTCTCTCTCTCTCTCTCTCTCTCTCTCTCTCACTTGCCTCCTCCTCTCCCCAGCTGTAGAACCTCACCAGCGTATGCACGACACCTACATGCGTGGAGCTTTCAGTGCCTACCGGCCTGCATAGCTTCAGCACTCACGCCCAAGACATTCTAACTAATCAGCTGCTCCCTTTGAACATCCTCGTCCCTACCCGACCAGTCAACCAGATCCCCAATCCACAACATGCAGCAGCCAGTCTCGCTGGAGATTAGTTTTTCCCCACGCCACGAGTGCCTATCACCGACCACCTGGAACAGACATTGAGCTGTGTTCTCACCACACAGCCATTCTCATACCACTCTACACCTATCCCACCTAACACGGACAGACAGACAGACACTACAGCAAAGGGGATGGACAAGCATTAACACAGTACATGGAGTCCAAACTCCAAAACTTCACTGTAGATGAGTCCCAGTCCCTGTTATCATATCGTCTCGCACTACATCATCAACAACCTGACCCAGTGAAAAAGCGTACGCCAGCAGGACTCGTATTGTTTTTCTTTGCGCCTGCGCATCACTGGCTGACGTCATGCGGTTTTACGGTATAATGGTTCACGGATGTGTGGATCACTGCGTAGTGCGTGTGATCGTAGTCGTATACAGAGGTGTTATCCTGAGGAAATGCCATGTAGAGGAGCGTATGACGCAAGCCATTCACCGGGCGCGGTCTTCCACAACAGCAAGTGCCTTGAATCAGCTCCAGTCGACGGGGGACTTCGATACACCAGATCACCACCACATCTCGACTTTCCCTCCCCATGACTTAAGACGTCCTCTACCACAACGTTCGCCATCTTTGTTGTTTTATACTTCAGTTCGCTTAACCTCTCTCTCTCTCTCTCTCTCTCTCTCTCTCTCTCTCTCTCTCTCTCTCTCTCTCTCTCTCTCTCTCTCTCTCTCTCTCTCTCCAAAGACCGACCCCCCCACACACACTTCGAGTCATTTCAGGCTCGCGTGTCCCTGACATTTGGTCCGTGTCTAGTACCTCCCCGGCATCATTACTTACACCATTAGCTGTCAGCTGAGCCATATACCTTCACACTTGGCCTCACCTGTGCAGTAAACCCATTGGCGACCAGACTGCAGCTTTACGAGTGGCTTTATATGTTTTGTGGTGTGGGAGTGTTGTAGTCACCATGACTTCTGACTGCCACCACCTTTTTACCCATTCCCCTGTCATTTTTTTTTTTTTTTACTTCCGTGGCCGACCTCAGTTTCGTTCCACCCGTACCTCAAGATGACCTGTAGCTTCAAACCAGACGACGTGTTTGTCTTTTATGTTATCTTATTGCCTGTGCCTGTTTGCATGGTTGACGTTCCCTTAAGTTGAACTCTGTTTTTTTTTTACTCTATTCCGTCATTCATCCTCAACTGCTTTATCCCTAGCCCACTACTAGTGCCTGTAGGGGACATTTAAACTAAACTTTTTTAGCCCTCCCTCCCTCCCTCCCTCCCTCCTTCCTTCTCACCTCGCTAATGACCTTTTACGGAAACTTTTGCCATCAGCTTCTCTCTCTTATTTCCGTCGGCCTCCAAACGACCTGGTGTTCTCTTCTGTCCACCTGCAGCTTTCTTCTACCTGTGCCTCTATATCTGTAGGATCCCGTCAATACATGTAGCTTCCCTCTACCTTTGCCTCTATATCTGTGGGATCCCGTCAATACATGTAGCTTCCCTCTACCTGTGCCTCTATATCTGTAGGTTCCCGTCAATACATGTAGCTTCCCTCTACCTGTGCCTCTATATCTGTAGGATCCCGTCAATACATGTAGCTTCCCTCTACCTGTGCCTCTATATCTGTAGGATCCCGTCAATACATGTAGCTTCCCTCTACCTTTGCCTCTATATCTGTGGGATCCCGTCAATACATGTAGCTTCCCTCTACCTGTGCCTCTATATCTGTAGGATCCCGTCAATACATGTAGCATCCCTCTACCTGTGTCTCTATATCTGTAGGATCCCGTCAATACATGTAGCTTCCCTCTACCTGTGCCTCTATATCTGTAGGATCCCGTCAATACATGTAGCATCCCTCTACCTGTGCCTCTATATCTGTAGGTTCCAATATCGCAGAGCTACTACACAAGTGCACACTAGGTAGGCGTGGCACAGGGTCTCCTAGTACCCACAAGGCCCGCACCCCTACTTCTAATGAATCGTGTCTCACGAAGTCCCCTAGTACCCACCCACAGGGACTGCGGCACCTCACACTTCCCCTGGTATCCATACCAGCCCCTCCCTTGCCGCCCCCCCCACAGCTCTCACGGGAGACACATGCCTGATGCTCACGTCTACACACGTTCACTCACTCCTTCAGCCTCGGTAAATAACTCGTCGCGCGCGCGTGTGTGTGTGTGTGTGTGTGTGTGTGTGTGTGTGAAGACTCGGCCCGGGTTCTGTTAATGACTTCCAGCTTAAGAGATATAATTAATATAATTAACTTCTCAAGAGTCTTTCAGAAGTAACTTGATGTCTTGTTTAGGTGTGGTTGAGCTTAAGACTTATAATTAACCTTTTTTTTTTTTTTTTCCTTTTTGAATCACATCATCATCACCCCCTCCCCTGCGTTGCGTCTTTTGGAAGTGCCGCCCCCCTCCACACGAAAAAAAAAAGAAAAAATAATGTCTTTTGGTCTCGGGAACGAAACGTGGAAGTATTTCCAGACTCGAGAGGACGGACGGAAGGTCCGGCCCAAAATATGAATGTAACGACTTCGGGAGCCTTGTGAAGGACCGACTGGGGGGAGATGGGGGGAAGAGAATGCTTTAATGTTCCACCTCGTGTGAGAAATACATTTTTCTGTAAATGTTGGGAGTGCGATGGGATGGGGGGGTGGTGTGGGAAGGAAGGTGTGGGGGGTGGGGCACGGTAGGGGGCATTAGTGAGATGCGTCTTCCACTTTAGCGCGAGGGTGTATCGGTTAAAGGGGGAGGTGAGGTGGGGTGGGGACAGAGGAGGAGGAAGAGGGAGGAGGGAGGAAAGGCAGGGAGGGTTGGGGGGATGATAGAAAATACAGGCGGATCTTCTCTTAAGGGGAGGAGGGCTTTGTGCTGTGTGTGTGCCTCTCGTGTCGAATTTTATATTGTTATTAGCCGCGTCCTTGTACGTTGACCGAAGTCGGTCCGTCGCGTGTTTGTGCGTTTTCATGGAAAAGATTGTGTGCTCTTGTAGATTGTCAGTGGCGTTGATTAACTAATTATTTTTATTTGCCTTTTTTTTTTCCCCCTGCGGTTATTTCTTTGGGATTCGAGATGTGATTTTGTTTACTCTCAAAGTCTCCTCCTTCCTCTTCGTCTTCTTCATTTTCTTCTTTTCTTTTCTTTTCTTTTCTTTTCGTCTTCTTCTTTTCCTTTTCTTTTCTTCTTCGTCATCTTCATTTTCTTCTTTTTCTTTTCTTTTCTTTTCTCCTTCTTCTTCTTCTTCTTCTTCTTCTTCTTCTTCTTCTTCTTCTTCTTCTTCTTCTTCTTCGTCTTCTTCTTTCCTCTTCTTCTTCTTTCCTCCTCCTCCTCCTCCTCCTCCTCCTGCAGAGCAGTTGTTTGCTGTGTGTGACACGGAGTACTGTAGGCTGTGAGGAGTGATCATCTGTTCTTGACGTGTCTTCCCGTTTGATGTATAATCTTGTAGAATGAGTCTCGGCGCTCGTAGGGAGGGGTGGGTACGTGGCTCTACCCCTAGGTCTGAGTTCGTTGTGTCGGAGACTCGCTGAATGTGTGTTGCAGGGAGAGTGTTTGTTCTTGATGTTCACGCCGCCTCACGAGGGACGAGGTACGCGTTTCGATTCTTCCCAGAGCAGTAACTTCATTGTTGTCGTGTAGCAAGTGTTGTGGTGGTGAGAGGAGAGAGAGAGAGAGAGAGAGAGAGAGAGAGAGAGAGAGAGAGAGAGAGAGAGAGAGAGAGGAGGGGGTGTGAGAGGAGCGGGGAGGGAGAGATCAAAGAGATCTAGGCGGATGAAGAAGATCCGGTGGGGGCGAAGTGGGGACTACTGTGGGGTGAGGAGGAGGAGGGGGGGACTGGAGGATGAGTTGGAAGAGGCAGTAAGGGGAGTGGAGGAGGAAGGGTAGGATGAAGGGTGACTAAATGATGAAGACGACCCTCTGTTGCGAGAGGGAGAACCGAGGAAGAGAGCTGGTTCAGAGAGAGTGTGGGGGTAAGGTGGGACACTGATGATAAGAGACTGGGAGAGGGAACTATTGCGGGGTAGGAGGTAGGGAGAGATAAACGTTCCCCCGTACATGCTGGGGAGCCTCTGTTCCTCACCCCTCTGGTGCAGCATTGTGTGAGGGACGAACCGCCAAGACCCTACTGAGCTCTCTGCTCGGGGAGGGGGCCCTCTTGTCCTCCCCCCAGGCGTGTGGCTGACCCCGAGTAACGAAATCTGGCGTCTCTGCGGCTGCCGTGACCTCCTTGACCTTAAGTCACTCAGGTTGGCACCAGCAGTATTATGACGAGGCTAACAAGGTCCAGGGTGTACACACCGGTCACCGAGAACTCCCCGAGCTGAGTCAGCTCAAAGACACACACAGCATTACGGAGGGACTGCACCAACACCCATGTTGTCCTAAGCCTACCAAGAAGTCCATGACGGCAGCGCCAGCAGGAATTAGACTGTTGCGTAAATTGGTCAACGGTCAATCCTCTGATGATCCTTGGTGATGGGATAAACCCCTTGGTGGTAGGTGTAGTGGTTTGGTGCGAGTTGTGAACGTAATGGTCGACGAGAAACCTGTAAACAGTGACTTCAAACACGTCACTTGAAGACGATGTCATGATGACCCGCGGTCCACGCCAGCTGTAGTAATTCATTGGATGGACTTCAAACACGTATGGATTCTACCATGGAGTGTACCAGACCAGCCTGATTGTGGAGGGTACGTAGGCCTGTTTATATAGGCTCAATAGACAGAAGAGCGGCAGATGAGGTTGGTCTCAGACCTTAGGGTGTAGACGAGAGAGTGCAAGCAAAGTCAACGTCTGGTGAAACAAACGTGAGGGAGAAAATTCGATTGATTATAAGGAGACCGCAAAACACAAGTAAGAAACAGCAATATGACACTGTATTACATAACACGCATGGGAGATATATACAGGCTCGACCTGATACCATTTCCTGTAATCTCTGTACCTTGCTGGTAAGAAGAAATACAGTGGCTGCTCTTTTTACAGACAACTCTGAACTGATAAAGAGATCTCCCTAACACGCCTTTAATCTGACTGATAAGGTTGCAAGCGTTTACATAAGTGTGTCCGAGTTACGGCTTTAAACACGAAGGCCCGCGTTTATGTATGTAATTTAAAGAGAAATGGATGGAACAAGATGATATATTAAGTTGATTTAAAAAAAAGAGAAAGAAATGGAAAGAGATAAACTTGGAGAGTATCAGCCATAGACTGGCATCACTGTCGTAAAATGCGCTAGACTTGTTTCACTGATGAAGAGAACGGGAAAAGGATTGAAACTATTGTTGTATAAACGAAGGAAGCTTAAAACCGAACATCTACAGTGTCTCAAACTTTCGCAGGACAAAAAGAAGAGAGAGCATACGTTGCAAAAGAAATGAAAGAAATCGAAGGAAAAAAACAGGACAGTAATCTGTGGAAGAGTAAACAGTTTGGAAATAAAAAATGAAAAAGAAAAAAAAACTGCGCTCGTGTATAAAGGCGATAGAGCCTTCACACAGACAGTAGAGAAGAAATTAGCAAAGACTGCCAAGGAACCGGTTCGAATCCGAATTTTAGGGAAACAGTTTCAGGCCTGAACGAGACGCGGAGGTGAACATTTGCAGACAGCATGACCAAGGCACTCCTCTCCACCAGGACCATCCACACTCCTGGAGCTCCGTGTGACTGCTGAAGGGGCCAAGACGATCTCGCATTTTGAGACGGCACGGGCCACTGAGGCCCTAACCAAGATCATCTCATCAACGAGGTACTCATTTTATCGACCAGCCCCTAAGGGTGGATGAACAGCTGGGTTGACTGTGGACCGATTGCCTCAACCGGGATTTCGAACCTTTGCGCTCGACCTTGGGTGGCCCATGAGTGCGTCAGAGTCAGGGACGCTAACCGCAGCACCACGGAGGACTGGGGTAAACACTCTGAAAGTCACTGCCACTGCCCCGTGCACCACAAACGGAGATGTGAGGCAGTCTCACAAATTAGAGGACAGTGGCATTTAATAGCAAACACGGAAGTATTTCTGAGAATGTTTGGACAGAACGTAAAAGCGCTTTTAAGTACCTTGATTGATAGTAAAGATTCGAGAGCCAGCACTGATTTGAATCAAGACGACCATTCCCTTTAACAAGTACGAGAGCATGTTGGTGGAAGCACCCGTAGTCACTCGTATCACAAGTGCCTTGACCAAAGTTTATAGAGATAATTTTCCAGCACATGACATGATAACGAACAGAATCTGGCCCACGCACTTTTGGGGGACAGATTGTATGGGCAGTTTTAGGAATCTTAGGCAACGAACGAACGAAAACGGGGTATTCACGAACGAACGAAAACGGGGTATTTGTTTCCATGCATTTAAAGAGGAGGAGGACGAGGAGGAGGAGGAGGTTCCTCGTCTGAGAGTTTGTTTTACTAATAAGAAAGAAAATATATATCCACTGCATTAGTGAGGCAAGGTTTCAAGTGTCGCGTAGTGCTGTTCACTCCCACGCTTTCCCTAAGAATAACGTTCATAACAGCTAAAGGTTTCGTCTGGTGCGAAAAGTGCCAACCAGAATATTACTTACATGTCTGCTAAAGTTGCTGTAAAGCTGCATTTAAATATGAATACCGCTTGTCAGTATATATATATATATATATATATATATATATATATATATATATATATATATATATATATATATATATATATATAATGATAATAATCACAAATACTTTATCAGTTTTGCTACGGGAAAAATAAGTGAACCGTAGCCATAGAGATAAGCTCACATTAATGCTGGCGTTTGACAAGGCATTTATATCCCCACTCAACGTAGTGCATCGTCAGATGGTTTCAGAGGTCTTCTACCCCAACAACTCGGTCTGGGACCTTACCTCACCTTACCTTACCTTACCTTACCTTGCCGTACCTTACCTTACCGTACCTTACCTTACCTTACCTTACCTTACCTTACCTTACCGTACGATGGCTTCAGAGATCTTCAACCCCACAAGTCGTATACCCAACGATGGTTTCCGAGGGTCTTGTACTCCAACAGCCCTGCCGTCAAGCGACCAAGCTGTCCAGGTTTTTTTCTTCCCCCCTCTGCTCAAGGCAGACTTTTGTAGGCCGCGAGCCTAGTTGTAGGCTTTGGCAACCCTCCCACATCCTCCTCGGCTGTCTGGTGCACGTTGCACGGTCCTTGCGAAAACATACGGACCGGAACGTACGTAAAAAGATAAGCTTTGGGGCTGGACGCATCTGTCGGCTTACAACACCTAAATGATTTAATTTGGTTCGAGATAATAGATTATTTTGCTCGCTGAAGTGTATGCTGGAGGGATATATATATATATGGAGGAAGTGAAGTGTTTTAGATATCTGGGAGTGGATCTGTCAGCGGATGGAACCATGGAAGCGGAAGTGGATCATAGGGTGGGGGAGGGGGCGAAAATTTTGGGAGCCTTGAAAAATGTGTGGAAGTCGAGAACATTATCTCGGAAAGCAAAAATGGGTATGTTTGAGGGAATAGTGGTTCCAACAATGTTGTATGGTTGCGAGGCGTGGGCTATGGATAGAGATGTGCGCAGGAGGATGGATGTGCTGGAAATGAGATGTTTGAGGACAATGTGTGGTGTGAGGTGGTTTGATCGAGTAAGTAACGTAAGGGTAAGAGAGATGTGTGGAAATAAAAAGAGCGTGGTTGAGAGAGCAGAAGAGGGTGTTTTGAAATGGTTTGGGCACATGGAGAGAATGAGTGAGGAGAGATTGACCAAGAGGATATATGTGTCGGAGGTGGAGGGAACGAGGAGAAGAGGGAGACCAAATTGGAGGTGGAAAGATGGAGTGAAAAAGATTTTGTGTGATCGGGGCCTGAACATGCAGGAGGGTGAAAGGAGGGCAAGGAATAGAGTGAATTGGAGTCATGTGGTATACAGGGGTTGACGTGCTGTCAGTGGATTGAATCAAGGCATGTGAAGCGTCTGGGGTAAACCATGGAAAGCTGTGTAGGTATGTATATTTGCGTGTGTGGACGTGTGTATGTACATATGTATGGGGGGGGGGGCCATTTCTTTCGTCTGTTTCCTTGCGCTACCTCGCAAACGCGGGAGACAGCGACAAAGTATAAAAAAAAAAAAAAAAAGATATATATATATATATATATATATATATATATATATATATATATATATATATATATATATATATCACAATACTCAAAGTGGAAATCGTGAAAAGTATAGACCGAAATTCGCATGCGAAATTAATCCTCTGCGGGTGTGATCGGCACGGCAGAATTTGCCAGCCGAGCTCAACAAAAAGCAACGATTTATTTGGAATCATTTGAGAAAACTGTTGAAATCTACAGCGATCAAGATGCGTGTGTGTGTTCTTTCTGCCGGAGGAAAGTCTGATGCATGGAAACCGTCAGCCCATTGCAAGTTTTTTTCATAATTAGTCTGATCTGTAAGTTGGTTGTGGTGGCATTGTAAGATCTTGAGAGGTGCAGCCACAAACACTCTTGTTTTTGACCTGTTACTAATGAACAGCTGGAGGCAGGACGGGCCACGGGGGTAGTAGAGGAGGAGGAGGTGGAGGGCCACCGAAACTCTGGTGTTGGAAGGTGTGGGTCGCCTGGGACGCATCGACCGTCGTGGGAACCGTCAGCTGGTGGGACACCGCCCGCTCGCCCGCCCCGCCTTACCTCTACCACGCTGCCACCCTGCCCGCCCGCCTGCCTGCCTGCCTGCCTGCTTGCCTGCCGCCCACCTGCCCTACCTCTAGCCACCCTGCCTGCCACCTATTTGTCCCTTGCTTTTGGCCACCCTTCCTCCCTGTCTGCCTGCTTGCAGCCCGCCTACCTTACCTATGACAACCCTGCCTGCTTGGTACATACCTGTCACCTCCCTTTGCTTGTAGCTACCATACCTAGTCTGCTTGAGGCTACCCTACCATCTCTTCATTGTGCTCTCCTGTCTCGTGCATCATGCTTTCCGCTTGTCTATCTGACAGCCTGAGTGTCACCCAACATTTCTCCGCTTGCTTGTTTACCTCACACTCGCCAGCCACCTTACCCGACCTTCTCTGCTGTGTCTCCCTCATCTCTGTCCCTCCTGCACCTCTCCCAACTGGTCTACCTCCTACACCATCCCTACTTGCCATCCCCTTTCTTGTCTGCGGTCTGCTTGCTTGTCGCCCGGTGCTTGCGTGTGCGTCAGGCTATCTGCCTGGCCCCAGTCGCGCCCGAGGGACACCCGGTTGTCCCGCACGGTGTCAGATCTGCAGCCTCCTCAGGGGGCGGTAACCAGTCAAGCCTCGAGGTGATGGACGATAACGGTAATTCAGAGTGAGGCAAGTTACCCGGGGGTTGCTATTTTCGCGCCACCTTGCCTGCCGCCTAGATGCTGCTGGATCATTCAGTGAATCCTCGGAGAGATTGTGAATCACCTTCTGTGAGCTTATTTGTCAATGGGAGTAGTGACTTGCTGGCCTGGAATTAAGCTGTTCGTTTATGCGCCAGTGATTCTCTCTCTCTCTCTCTCTCTCTCTCTCTCTCTCTCTCTCTCTCTCTCTCTCTCTCTCTCTCTCTCTCTCTCTCTCTCCTGCATGACCTTTCCATAAAATGAAGAATTACCTGTTCTGCGTCTCTGACCTTCTATGAGACGAGTGAAATGTGTGTGTACCATTTTTTTTTTTTTGAGGACCGTCGCTTCTAAGGGAAACCTCCTCTTTAAAGAGTAGTGTCCCTTACGGGGATTTATATTTTGCTTTTCGATATTTTACTGAAAAGAAAAAAAAAATATTGTGTTGGCCACGTCTGTGATTCTTATAGATTTTTTTTTCTCTGAAGGTTAGAATTGTACTTTGGGGAAACGTGTCATCGCCTGTATAGTGTAATCGGGGTACGGGATCGTGTGTGTGTGTGTGTGTGTGTGTGTGTGTGTGTGTGTGTGTGTGTAATCACCTATTTGTGATTGCCAATTTTTACTGGACGGAGAGGGAGTGTTAAACTCTTGTGTGTCGTGCATGGTTTTGTGATGATAACAGTAATGCCTTCGTGTTTCTTGTACAGCAGCCAAAAGCTGGAAATATATGGCCAGAATATATAAAATGGCTATAAAATGTGAAGTTCTCAACAGGCAGGGTCTTTTAGTAAATATTAAACATCACATCCACTGAGCAGGTGCGTCCATCAGGTCGTCCTTTATATGGGCAAAGCACAAGAGTCCAAACTTTTTGTCCTGTGGGACGCCACAGTAGAAGGAAGGACTGGAGGGTGGAGGAAATGGTCCCCTCTGGAGGGGACATGAGCTCGCTCGAGGAGTCTGCAAAAGCCTTGGGAACGATGGCTTGGTGAGGTTGGAGTCACAAAGTCCCTCTTAGGTAAAATCAAGGACGTTGACGAGGCCAAGGGGGTGGTTAAGTCGTGACACGCCCTCTACAACTCATCCCTCGGGATCCGTGTTCTTTATCTGTTCCTCCCGCCTTATCCTGCTGTATACCGCAGTCCTTGCTCTCTCACGCCTTTCGCATGCTGGCTGCCTGCCTGTAACGCTGCCTGTATCTCCTCTGCTGTCCACCCCTTAAGCTCCTTTGTGCTTTTTGATGCCCTTTATTGAGCCACTGCTCTCTCTCTCTCTCTCTCTCTCTCTCTCTCTCTCTCTCTCTCTCTCTCTCTCTCTCTCTCTCTCTCTCTCTCCTAACCTTCGCGCTCTCTATATACAGCTAAAGCACCTTTTATTGAGCTCTCATTTCTAACCTTCGCTCTCAATGTGCAGTTAAGCGCCTTTTATTGAGCCATTGCTCTCTCATTTCTCACCTCCGCTCTCTCTCTCCCCCTCTCTCTCTCTCTCTCTCTCTCTCTCTCTCTCTCTCTCTCTCTCTCTCTCTCTCTCTCTCTCTCTCTCTCTCTCTCTCTCTGCAGCTAGAGTTAAGCTAAAAGGTACCCATGCTCATTATGGCATTAACAGAACTACTCATGTCTATGTTATGGCTGCACAGCTCCATTTCCCAATGTATTTCGACTCAAGAGAATTTGTTCCGCTGTGTAGTTTCCACGATTGTATTTCCTCTTTGTGTCTGGTTATGTCCTCTTTGATCTCTCGATGCCCACGGTAATCAAGTCATCAAACTCGGCCATTATATGATCACTCTTTCCAGTTGTCGCATCATATTTGATGTATCCAGTCTCCACGCTGCCGTGTGTGTAAAGATGAGGTATAGTGATGATGATGTGTGTCTCCACGCTGCTGTGTGTGTGTAAAGATGAGGTATAGTGATGATGATGTGTGTCCCACGCTGCTATGTGTGTAAAGATGAGGTATAGTGACGATGATGTGTGTCTCCACGCTGCTGTGTGTGTAAAGATGAGGTATAGTGATGATGATGTGTGTCTCCACGCTGCTGTGTGTGTAAAGATGAGGTATAGTGATGATGATGTGTATGTATTTATGTATGTATGTATGTATGTATGTATGTATGTATGTATGTATGTATGTGATCATGTGTATTTTTCATTATTTATTTGTATTGTAGGTGGTAAGGGTGGGGGGGGGGGTGAGGAAGGGTAATTTTACATTCTTGGGGGCACCTTCCCCCATCTCTTGCGGGCGTTCTTTACAATCATACAACTTTTTAGACTCGTGTATGCTGTCTGCAGTGTTTTTTTTTTATGTCCTAATTAAGTATGATCCATGCTTCCACTACCCTTACACTATAAAACTACTTCTTTACATCATTTTCTTTTCTTTAACAGTTCCCTGTTTGATTATGTCCTCTGGGTGTTTATCCTTACGTATTTCGAAGAACTGTTCACCGTCCACGTCATCAGTCTGGTTTAGAAAAAGGAAAGGTTATGATCAGGTCATCTCTCACTCTTCTGTCTTCCATGGTAGGGCAGATTTATGTTATGTGTGTGTGTGTGTGTGTGTGTGTGTGTGTGATACTCGCTCACCATTCGCTAGTGTCTTTTTTTTATGAACTGAAGAGGATCGAACGAGTTTTCGGTACTCCAGAAATTTCCAGGAGTAAACACTCGGCAGCTGTCGTGTGTCCTAGGAACTAATGATCGGTGACACACTGTTCTGCACGGCTGTGTGACCACTAATGGGTAGTGGCGGAGCGCCCACGTTATTAAGAGCGCGTGGTGTGTAAATTCTGGACTTGAGAAGAATCCAGTGAGAAAATCACTGGCATTGACTGAGGTGGGAATGCATTATAGGTGGATCGATGTGGTTGGGAATGCATCATAGGTGGATCGATGTGGTGGGAATGCATTACAGATGGATCGAGGGCCGGCCCCATGTGTTCGACTCAGCGACTGCGTTGTTATGGAGTTGGACTTGCTGTTCGGGTTTGCTATGGTTTACCTTGTGCCCATACCTGACCTTAAGTTATGCCTTTGTTCCTACCTCACCCCACCTCTCCTGGAGTGAGTCCCGTTACTCATTACGTTATCTCTCTCTCTCTCTCTCTCTCTCTCTCTCTCTCTCTCTCTCTCTCTCTCTCTCTCTCTCTCTCTCTCCAGACACCAACTCACATTCTCTTGTATTCACATCTTCCCTGCAATACTCCTTCTACACACCACACCCTCCACACGCCACGCCACGCCTCGCCCCTCCTCCTGGACCACACGTCGAACCTTTCCTTCCCTACAGGAGCCACACCCACCACGTGCTGTAAGACTTCACGTATCGCATTCTCCACACCCAGTGCACCCCACCTCACGTGTACCACCTTCTGTATATCGCACTCTCCACACCCGGTATATTCACCACTAGCCACACCGCCATCTCTTTGTGCCGCGCTCTCTACACCCGATACACCCACAGTATACCACATCCCCCCCTCCTCCCATGCACCGCACTCTCGACACCCTGTACACGCCACACCTAAACTTCACGTCCCACACACTGTGTGCCACTTCCACCTCCCGCCTTACCCCGCCACATGCTTTGTCCTCACACCACAACATCCCTGGCTCTCCACTTTACCATGCCTCCATAATTTCGTCGGCAAGACACCTCCAGGCTTTCCACTTTTTCTTTTTTGCTCTTATTTCTCTTGTGCTTTGATAAGGTCGATGGTCGTGCAGCAGTCATCATCCCCTTGGACACGACGGTACGGCCTTTGAGCAATGATGGCCCGGTTTTTGACCCGACCCTTTGAAAATCAAGGCAAAAGCCAGGTCGTCGTACCTCAAGGGTCGTCCTGCCGGTCGTGCTCGGTGGTCGTGCTCGAGGGTCGTACCGTCGTGCTTTTTTTTAAGGACAGTCACTCAGTGTGACGTCATGTTGTGGTGGGGAGGAAGGGAGGTGTTGGGAGGATTAAGAAACATATGGTTGTTGACGGTGGTGACGCGGGCAGCTGCTGCTGCTGCACTGTGCTGTCTCTCTCGGAATCATAATGGTCGTGTTGTGCCGTCGTGGGAAGCAGCTGTGGCGGGTAATGGTGGCGGGTAGTGGTTTGGAGGGTGAGTGAAGGGTGTGTGGGTGTGTTGTGGTGTGGAGGATTGGAGGTAGTGGAGGGTTGTAGGATGGGGGTGGGAGAGGGTTAGAGAGGTTAATCTGTTCACTGGGGGTCTGACAAAGACCCTTTGTGTGACCTTCTGTAAGCCTTTTGCGCCGCCGCTTTCAAGATGAGCGCCTCAGGTGCGCAGATAAAGTAGCCTCCGACAAGGGCACAAAATCAGATCAAGATGGGTTGTGGTTGCTCCTTGGGTTATGGCTTGGTGTTGAGGCCCCCCGTCAGGAGACCAGAGACGCAGCCAAAGACACCTCGTAGCACCTCCCTCCTGTCTTTCTTTGTCCTGTTCTCCGTTCCCTCATCCCTTCCCCGTGCTCCATCATGCCCCCGCTGGGGGAAGGAAACTCCTCTTTATCCAGGTTTTTCATGGACCAAGTGGTTAAGTGGTGTGCTGACGTGATTACGTCGTTAACATACATCATCCGAACGAGGGTAATACCCATAGGTGGCGACAGCAGCGCTCGATTGGCGAGTGCGGAAGAGGGGACGTGTTAGGGATAATCCCGCCATCTTTTTGTATTGTAGATTTTTTTTTCTTTGCTCGTTTTTCTTGAGAATGAACGTTTGAAATTTGAAATACGAAAGGATTTTTGCGGCTGTGATTTTAGAGTCATCACGTACCAGGTCGGCAGTGGTGGAATCGCGTTGCAAACTGGCGTATTTCCCGTCGAAGCTGCTGCTCGCGCTTCTTACCGTCTTAAACCAAATTTTGTTTCCCGTAGAAGTACTCACCTGAAGCAGCAGTGATGGGTCTCTTGGTTGATGAACACCTGGCTGCTGCTGTGTGTGTGTTTGTAGGACCACCAATTCCTCCAGCTGGATAGGGAGGGGGCTGCTGCATGATGGGGAAAACCCTTCACTGTAACAACCCTTTTTTTTTTTTTTACTTGCATTTCCTACGGGCGGCCAGTCCATGAGGCGTGGCAGCGACGTCGCTCAGACCTGGTGGTGATCCCGACGATAACGGAAGTGTCTGATGTGTTGGGTAGGGTGTGGATGGATGGCCGTGACGTCACGGTGGTGGTTGGTGACGGTGAAGAGTTGATGTGACGTGTGAGGGGTGACTCGATGACGTGACGAAATGGACGGCACTGATGGCGGCAGTGACGTTGACAGTGCTGGGAGTAGGGACGCTACAAGTGACTCGGGGGTCCACATTACCTTCCCTTACCCTTTTCGGAAGTGGGCGGTGACGGTGCAGGTAAGTGGGCGTGGCTGCGGGGGGAAGAGGGTTCTGTGGTTTGTTTGGCCTCTGCCCTCGTGTTGCGATGGGGGCCACGCCCCATGCACCAACCCCTCCCATGCACCGACACCCACCACGCTCTCCCTCACCCCACATGAACCATCTTCGCAACCCCCTTCCTCCCATGCACCAACCCCACCCCCCCCTTTTCCCCCACCTCACATGTACCATCTTCGCAACCCCCTTCCTCCCATGCACCAACTTCCCCTCCCCTTCACATCCCCCTCTCACTACTGCCCACTGAACCTTCTTCGCTTGCCCATCTTGAACCAACCTCGACCTTACGCCCGGCGTCCAGAGGGTCCGTTGCCCCGTGCTTGGCCCAGTGCTCACAACGCCTCTCTCTCTCTCCCTCCCTCCCTCCCTCGCAGGGAAATCCTCTTTTACGTTGGATTTGAATAATAAGGGTAACTGCTGCTGCTGCTGCTGCTGCTTTTCGTGCCACTCAGAATTCAGGGGTTCCGTTTTCTAAGTTACGTTCAGACCTCCTCACCTGCAGAAGGAAGGCGTGGATCGGTCGGTGGGGTCGGGGCGGGGTCAGAGATCCGATACCAATTACCATTATGTTTATAAGTGCGCGACTCAGGAGCCGTTTTCATTACAAGTTTTCTTGGCGCTCTTATTACACCGCTTTTGTCATAATGAGTTTTATATTGCCCTGGTGTCCCTCGTCTCTGCAGGACGAGAGAGGCGAGAGTGGCAGGGGGGGGAAATTGTGCCACTTACTGCCTACTTAGAAATCCTCAAGTTTATAAGACGTTCATAAGTAGAACACGCGGTGCGGTGCTGGCACCGCTGTCATTAGCTGGGGATGAGGGGGGCTCGCTGGGCCGAATATTATGTGGTGGCGAATTCCCAAGGCCTTGGGAATATTCCAGCTGTGGTGGCGGCAGTATTCAGCTGATGACAGTATCCTAACGGTGTTAATATTTATCGGCCCCCGGGGAATATTTTAAGCAGTTGGGACGGTTCCGGAGATGAAATTACCGTAATTTTGTGAGTATTTTTACGTGGGGGTAGACAGCGTGGCTTCGGGGATATTCGGGAAGTGGTAGTATTCTGGAGACGACGGTATTGTGATATTGAGAATATTGCTATGATGGGAATATCCTGGTTATGGTAGCATTAGGCTCCTGATGGGCGGAATATCTTGGCGCAGTGTCAGCGAATATCGCCAGGCATGGGAGAATATCCTCGAACCTTGGCAACAGATATTGGAAGAATATCCTATGTTGTCGTTGTTGTTGTTGTTGTTGTTTTGAACACCAGCGTCGCGGCACAGCTGCCACACAAGATGATTACGTCTGCCATCGACGCTGAACACAGACCAAATGGCAAACATTACTAGGAAGGCCAGACCATTCCCCCTCTCCCGCTCTCTGCCAGTACCCCGCATCATCACGTGTGCTTGCGTAAAACTGGCGAGTCCGGAGTATGGTTCGTACCGAACACTACAAGATACATGGGAAGCATTACCTCCATAACCGATGCACTACCTCAGATTAGCGTATCCGAACTTTGCCACACTGTTAATAGTTCGCTCGTCACACATCTGGATGTCTTGTTGTTCAGCTTTTTCTAAAGTGTCACACAACCTTGCCAGTTGTGAATAGCTCGTTTGTTACTCGATAGCTTGTTGTTCAGCGTTTTGTAAACCTGTTCATTCCGGTGTAAAATGATGATGAATGATAAATTCATTCGTTGTTGCCTGATAGATAGTTGTGTGTGTATGTGTGTGTGTGTGTATGTGTGTGTGTGTGTGTGTGTGTGTGTGTGTGTGTGTGTGTCTCACCTGGTAATTTGTCTGATGTAGCTGAGTCATACAGGCCCCCAGATCCTGGACCATTTTTTTTTTTTTGTGTGTGTTCGTGTTCTCCATCCCGTTTTGCTCCGCCACCGCCCACAGGATGGGTTTGGTAGGAGTGAGTGCGGCCGATCCACGTCGCGAGGCAGGTAAAGAGTTCCCGACCAAGGCGGGAGGGAGAGACTCGTTTGAATAACCTCAGGTATACTGCCACGCGTAGGTTTATGTACCTTATGTTCTCTCAACCTCCCGTGATGGTTCATATGTCCCGTTCATCGATCGACTCTGCTCGTGAGGTGTTTTCCGAATTCTCTCTCGTTTATTTCCGCTGGTTCGGCACAGCGCTGGGGAGTTTCGTCTTTAGATTTCTGTGGCTCTTTATCTGCTTCATATCAGTCTGTGCTTGGCTTGGTGGTTTAGTGTCTTATCAGCGTGGCCCCCTTTGACCTTGGACGTTTGCGACTTTCCCAGTTGGTTGTGTGTCTTTAGACTATCATTGCCGGATTGTTAATCCCTCCATGACTTGAATAAGGCAAGGTAACTCTGGATAAGTTGGTCGAGGGTAACGTGGTGGAGGGGCTGGTCAGGTTGGATGGTCTACGCTTACCATGGGTTGCATAGATTGGGAGGGCGGGTCCACAGCTATGTGTGTGGGATGGGTGTTGTCCAGAAGTCTGTGTGACTGGGACGTGCATGTTGATGTAGAGTTGGGGGGTGGGTGGGCGGTGGTGGTGGTGGTGTTGTGTGCGGCAGCGCCCGGCAGTTGGCCCTCCATAATCGCCTCCAGCTGGGCGTGCGTGAGGGGCGTCGCCTTCCGTCCCGACTTTTGAGTATCACGTCACCCCCCCCCCCCCGCCAGCTGCGACCAGGCCTCCGCAGGAAGTAATGCGAGGCTCTTGGACACGATGGCGCGACCCGTCCTCCTTCCAGTTGGACAGTCAAGAAGAGAATGTCCTTAGCTCGGTCTCCAGAGGCACCGTCTGAACCTGGACTGTCTGTCATGTGAGGTAGGGTACTGAGATGTGAGCTATGGGCGCATGTGACTCGGACGGAGCGATATGAATCTCAGAGAGAGAGAGAGAGAGAGAGAGAGAGAGAGAGAGAGAGAGAGAGAGAGAGAGAGAGAGAGAGAGAGAGCGTTGTGAATCAGAGAACAAATGAGATTTGGATGAGAGACAGAGCTATGGTAATGGTAGATGATTATTAAGACAGTAAGTTTTTTGTTGCACAATCAAATACAGACAAAGAAAAGGTAAGTGAATGAACAGTGTTGCTACCACGGTTCTTAGATTTAAAAGCTACGTCTCTCAACGAAGCTTAAAGAGCTGGAACATTTAATTTTTCATTGCGGAAGGCGTTCAGTGTTTAAAACCCACTCCCCCCCACCTCTCTCTCTCTCTCTCTCCCCCTTCCACACCCCGCCGCCACCACCACTACCCCACCCCACCCTCGCGTTATTTTCTTAATCACCCGAGGCCACGGTGTTAATGGCTTTCCCAGCACATTCAGCAGTCATGTTTGCCGCAAAATGTCGCGTAACGATGGTGGCGTGAAGGTCGCCGCCGCCTCCCTCCCTCCCTCCCTCCCTCCCTCCCTCCCTCCCTCCCCACAACTCCAGTGGACACTCGTCTGTTGGCGTGAATGGATCGGCTTTTTGTTTTAATTCTTTCACCGCTTGAGAACCACTGTACGACGCCTCGGTGCGACCCTGAAACACGACTTGTTCGATCCACTGCGCGCGACGGCGGGTACCATGAGGACGACGTGTGCGACGCACCTTGAGCACAAACTGTTCGTTCCCCTGAGCACGACGGTGCGTCCCTTGAGAACGACGACACGAGCATTGAGCACGAAGGCAAGACCTTTTTTTTTTAAGCGTGTAAGTCACGTCCCTAGCTCGATGGTACGACCTTTAGTGACCATGCCATCATACCCTAGGGGTCGTACCGTCGCCCTGAAGAGTCAGTCGCACCGTCATACTGAGGGGTCGTACCGTCGTACTGAGCGGCCGTATCGTCGTATTGAGGGGTCGCACCGTCGTGCTGAGGGTAGCACCTCCAGTGTTCGAGGGGTTAAAGACAGCCGGAGGAAGGCTGGTGTGTGTGGCATATAAAGCCACGCCGGAGTACTGTACTATTATTTATGAGGAATTCCCGTGGGCTGTCAGACCTGCTCGGGTGCACTGGCACACGCCTTACTCCCACTCCGTTTTCAAAACCTTGGTACGTACACTACTCACTCGTAGTCCCTTTTCCAAATCTAGCACAGGCCTCATTCGCGTTCCGTTTTCAAAACCTAGGTATACGCACACTCCTCACTCGCACTCGGGTTTTCAGAACCTAGCAACAAGTGTGAAGTCGGTCTCGTTTCAGTCGACTCCCCCCCTCTACATAAAGGGCCACCATTTAGGAATGTTATATTGGATTTTGTCTCTTGGGAAAATACGTATTAAGGATCATTCTCTCTCTCCCGCACAGCTGTTCGTTGGTCGTGCATATGTTGAATGCAGTGAAATGATTTCTTTTTTTATTTTTAGGTTTTGCTTCGTGTTTTCAATTTTCATATCCTCCTCCTTCGTCAGTCCTGTGATTTAGTGACACACGTACGTCACAGACACAACATGAAAGACGTCTTGTGTGGTTATCTGGGAATCACGTCCTCAGATTGGTCCACCAGGACACGCGGCCAGACACGGGAGCGCATGCTAGATGAATGAGCCGTCTTTCGAAGGGCCTGAACGACCGTGTCCGTTTTCGTCTTTGTAGGAGGTGATCTCTACACGACGCAGACGTCCTCGCTCATCGGTATGATTCGCACACACGTCGTGTGGCACACCAGAGGAAACAGATTATATTTGATTATAATTCAGTTTAGATCATGACTGTGTCCTCCAGTATGTGTCTGTTTTACTGAGGATTTAGCGGCCAGTTTCCACACACACACACACACACACACACACACACACACACACACACACACTGGCCGTCTTTAACGCGTGTGTACATAAGTTATGGGTTGACCTCCCCTTGATGGGTATTTCGATCGTTTCTCTCAGGAAGAATGACTCTCTCTCTCTCTCTCTCTCTCTCTCTCTCTCTCTCTCTCTCTCTCTCTCTCTCTCTCTCTCTCTCTCTCTCTCTCTCTCCGCGATCTGTTATGCGGCCGACTCGATGTAGGCGCTCGATCCTTCAGTAAAAGGCTGCGTGTTTAGGGGTGGGTTTGGGTGGGTGGGTGGGTAATGGAATATGGAAGATTCATCGTTGACATTTGGGCCACACAGATTTGTCTGTGGCTGACGGCACGGCGATAATGCGTTCCACGAGGACGCTTACAGTAACCAGTGTTACGCCTCCGACGCATGATTGACGACGCTGCTTCGGCGATGCTCTGCGTCAGAGGAGGGACAGCGTGTCGGTAGCTCGTGTTGACTGACGAAAGTATGACCAGTGGGTGAGGAAGACCTTTGCGATGGGAAGGCCTGGGAGAAAACTTGCCCCACAGCAGCAGGACGAGGCGGGACACGGAACGAACCGCCAAGATAACTAACTGGTCCCAGCTGTAGTAGGAGACGGAGGATATAAGATAACATGCAGCAGCAGCAGCAGCAGCAAGATGCGCGCGTTCATCATAACACATTAATAATGACTGTACCTCTTTTATCTCTTTCCTCTTTTTTTTTTTTTTTGGTGATAAAAAGTCGCACTCCGAGATAACCCGATATCAGGAGCAACGCGAGATGGAGGCTAAGATAACATGTTACAGCAGCAAGGAGATTCAGACGCTAAGATAAAGCGGTTAAAAGTAACTCCACATGAAGGTTTGGCGGGGGCTGGCGCTAGATATATGATAACATGTGTTGGTATAATGAATGCTGTCATTGTTGGCAGCTCAAGGCCAGATCCCCTCCCACCACATGAGGCCCAGTGAGCCGAGCCGCCCTCTCCACACACACACACACTCTATCCCCTTGGGAATTCTTGGCTCCTGCGCATCCCATGTTTCGACCGATTTGTGTTACATACTGACGCGCCTCAGAGAGAGAGAGAGAGAGAGAGAGAGAGAGAGAGAGAGAGAGAGAGAGAGAGAGGAGAGAGAGAGAGAGCCATCGTTTGGCTGCAGTTGCCTATTGGAGAAAAAGGAAAAGAATTATGATACAGGAAGGGAGGATTTCCACCCCCCCCCCCTCCCCATTTCCCTCCATGCATCCCTCCTTCCTTCCCTCCCATCCCCGCCCCGCCGTCGTCACAGTCGCCCTCCACATATAGTTTGCTTGATTTGTTTTATTCCTCTGCCTCTGATTTAGATGTTTACAGTCTTATGAGTTACTGCAACACGCACGCACGCACGCACGCACACACACACACACACACACACACACACACACACACACACACACACACACACACACACACACACATATTTCCGGAGGCATAAATAACCGCTGGGCGCACGAGGCTGCGTACAGACTCGAACCCTGGAACACGATCCCTAGCACGCACGGTGGCGCTGAGATGTACTTACGTGGGTGAAAGACGGCCAGGACACGCTCGTAAACTGGCCGACATAATAGTTAGCCATGCATGATCGTAGATGACTGGAGGTTTGTTCTTCGTCGCTCTCTCTTGCACACACACACACACACACACACACACACACACACACACACACACACACACACACACACACACACACACACACACCATCATATCCTAGAGTCGTACTTTCATATCCGTCCTGCTCGAGAAGTCGTACCGTCGTGAAAGGCTTCTTCCGAGCCATCATGTTGAAGGATCTAGTATCATTCAGTGTCTGTCACTGGAGAAACATCTTTAGCAGCACAGTGTGGCCGATATACATATATATATTTCACCAAATGGCGTTCTAGCTTCGTCTCTTCGATGTATATCAACTGCCTTATATTTCTCTCTTGCGTCTCTCCTGATGATATGATTGTTACACGAAAGTGCACTTGGGAACTTATCGTGCTTCATTTTCCCCATGGACTCTTAGGAATGAAATTATCTTGATCTGGGCTTCAATTGACCCTGCCGTCTGAGCTAACATTAAAAACAGTATACTTTTGATATCGTGATATCCTCAGAGTTTGATAACATTCCGCTGTTTCTGACACCGTTCGCTGGCCATTGGGATCATGCCGTTATCATACAGGTCGTGGCCGTGTTCAACCGCTATCTCCCATTCATCCGTTTTGAGCAGACGACTTCTCCGACGTGTGGAAGAAGTCGTACACAAAGAAGGAGGAGGGAGAGTATAGCACGTGCACTGTTGGAGGAGCTAAGTCATATTTGATGTAGGTGGAATGTTTCAATGTGTGGTCTCTGTTTCTTTTAAGTTTGTTGGTCCACCAGCGCACTGTGTTTGCTGGTTTTAAGTGGTTCGAGGAAGGAATCTGTTCGAAAACCTGGTTTGGATTAAAAGATATGTTTGTTTTTTTTGATAACTGAATCGGCATTTGCAGGTAAATGCCATTTGCTAACGCGGGAGACAGCGACAAATATATATATATATATATATATATATATATATATATATATATATATATATATATATATATATATGTGTGTGTGCGTGTGTGTGTGTGTGTATATATTCTACCTTGAACCAGGTACTTAGTTTATCGACTAGGCCCGAAGGGAGTGATGAATAGTAGTAGGGTGGACTGCGGACCGACTTCGAACCCATGTGGATTCGATCCTGGGATACGTGCGTCAGTCGGCGTCAGTGAGGCCAACCACTGCACGTGTTGTAGGGTAAACATACACGTATTCCACATTTTTATGAGGACAAGTTTGTAAGGTCTCTGAGTCCCGGATATATCCACTTTTTTTTCTCATATTTTTTTTTCCTCTCATTCCGGTTATGAAGTTGCTTGTCAGTGTTATTATAAGCTTGGGAGATTCTCTCACGCCACGCTGTCTGGTGGGGAATTATTTTTAGCGTGGACTTTAGGATATAAGATCCTTGACCTTTTTGTTATCCTGGCTGCGTTGCGATAGACGCATCAGGGTGGATTTATCCTCCGTTGTCATCCGTACGTCCGTTCGTCCACCGTCCGTCCGTCCGTCGTTGGGAGTCGCACTTTCAACGTATAATTTAACTTTGGTCGTAACTTGAAAGGTCTAAGTCATACACTCATGAAATTGTTCTACAGGTGTTTCCCCAGCACCTGAATGGCATACGTTTAACTTCGACTACGTAACTAACTGGAACTCAGCGACTGTACATGTGTCTACACATTCTTAAACTCACTCCTGGTAACTCACTTGCACCGCCGCCGACAGACGCAGGTGTTCCATGCAACACCCTTGTAACTCTACTGGTGGTTGACCGGGTGAAGGGTGTCATGGCTTAATCCAAAACGACTCCGTGGTGCGTCTGGACGACCAAGTGAAGGGGACTAATCTTGGAGGTGCTACGTTTATGATCTGTATTCCGTTCACGTGTAGTATGGAGGAATGTCGTCCTTAAAGGAGCATTTGTGAGGTGGTGTCCTCCCGGCCCTAGCCTGACTCGTCTGCCGCTCCTCCTCCTCCTCCTCCTCTTCCTCATCCCTAGATGTATGTGTGCCGCCTCCCTCCCCTCATCATCATCATCTCCTCGACCCAGAAATTATCTCTGTCTCCCACTGCAGACAAGACCTCTCGTCCCACTTTTCACATTCTCTCTCTCTCTCTCTCTCTCTCTCTCTCTCTCTCTCTCTCTCTCTCTCTCTCTCTCTCTCTCTCTCTCACACACACACACACACACACACACACACACACGCACCCGAATTTATTCTCCCTCCTCATTTCGGATCTCTCTCTCTCTCCCCATTTCAGTTACTCTGTCCATTTTTGTATGGTGTCGGCCGCTGTCTCTCCCTGTATGTAGAACAGTCTATATCTGTCTCATATAATGCCTTTTCTCCCATGATACCCAGTGTGAACATCTCTGTCACCCTTCTTGTACATCTCTGTCTTTACCCATCTCTCCAGTTCTTCCTGTAGCCCATCTCTGTCATCCCCCCGCACCCCCACCCTCAACTGACGGGCGGGGTTGAGTGGTTAGCGTGTCTGCTAATGTGTTGCGGCGAGAACAAGTCTCACTGAAAGGCCTGGTGATGGAAAGGCAGATGATTACGATGACAAAAAAAAAAAAAGGCAAGTGATGAAATGGGGATGAGTTTCGGGTAGGAACAAGAGAGAGAGAGAGAGAGAGAGAGAGAGAGAGAGAGAGAGAGAGAGAGAGAGAGAGAGAGAGAGGAGTATGTAGTTGCTTCTCCCAGCCAGCGAGAACATCTTGTGCCCAGCGATGCTCTCATGTTATATGTAGCAGTGGTTCCCTATCCTTCAAGAGAAGGACGTGGTATTTTGAGGAAGTCGTGAGAGAGAGAGAGAGAGAGAGAGAGAGAGAGAGAGAGAGAGAGAGAGAGAGAGAGAGAGAGAGAGAGAGAGAGAGAGAGAGGGTCGTCGGAGTAATGGTGCAGAAGATAATGACCATATGCGTCGGTTGACCTCATTAACTGCTTCCTTACCCAGCCACGCCCCGTCAGCCCCTCTCATCCCGAGATGAGAGACCTCGTTACGTCCCTCTTTTGGCCTCACTCTCCCCCTCACACTCTACCAAGATATCCCAACACTCGTCTGTCACTCAGGAATTCCCTACCATTATCCACCAAGGTCAGCCTTCCCTCCCTCCTCCCTCCTCCTCACACACACAGAGTCCTGCGTGAGTCCTTTCCCGATGTCGAAGTTGTTCTTAACTGAGAGTAATTACCCACCCCTCACCCCCAGAACGAGCACATCCACTTCCCCCCCCCTCCCTTCCTTCCTTCTCCCCCCCCAACTAGCATCACTACCCCTCCGGCTTCTGGCGCACCCACAGTTTAGTATCCGCTGGTGCGAAGGAACAGGACCCGTAACGCTCCGTCGAAGTAGTCCCACGTGGAAAGGGGCCTCACTCGTCCTTTTAGCCGTGAAGCCGCGGCGACAGGAGCTCTTCGCACTACAGCGACCCTCAGTACTCGAGCATGGAATGTCCAGTGATTAGGAAATGAAAGGAAATTATATAAAGCTTGTGATCGCCAGAAACACAACCTTGGCAAAAAAAAAAAAAAGCGTCTTCGGAGTCAGAGATTATGATTAGTTCAAGGTTCCATTAAAGTAAACATTTTGTTGTTGTTATTATTATTATTATTATTATTATTATTATTTCAACCTGACGACTGTCTGTACGTCCGTCCCTCCAAGGTGGCCAGGCTTATTGTAGTACTCAGTCATCACACCATCACCACCCTCAGCTCACTGCCAGCCATAGTTAGATGTGTCTGCGTCACGGCGGAGTTGAAAGTAGGTCAAGTCGAGATATGACCCCCACGTCGAAAAGCAGGTTGAAGAGTGACAGTTCCAGTTGTATTATGTTTGACGAGAGGCTATTGAGGTCTCAACCGCTGGAATCTTGGGAGGAATCTAGTGGCATTTCGGGAACACTCGACCCTTTATAAAAGGTGTGGACCACACCGGTCCTGATCGTGCCACGTACCAGTACGGACGGAGCTCAACGGACGACTGTGAGGATCAGGACGCATCCCGTCCGTCAACAGGACCTGGTTACGACCCTTGGGTGTGATGACCCGTTGTTGTAAGGTGTTGCAGCGTGACCGATGAGGGGGGTCGTGGATCTCTCACTGGCCGTGCTCAAGGGTCGTGCTGTCATGCTGAAGGGGAGGGAGGGGGTATTAGTTTGTCATATCCACTTGACTGTTCGGGTCGGCATTGGTTCATCCTAGTGGAAGGTGCATGGCTTCGTTACGAAATTTGTCGTCCGTAATTTTAAAGAAGGGGTTAACCCAAGACGTTCGTGGTGAAACACCTTTTTAATCAGAAATGTAATATTCAGTAAAGAAAATGTGTCCACCTGTGTTGCTAAGAACTCAGGCTTTTGAACATAACAATGTGTTGTTTGATGGCCAAATTCTCTCTAATGCTCGGTACATATTCTTTCAAATTCTTGCTTGACAATATTGAGTGTTGATGTCGAGGGATTTGCTCTCATTCAAAGAAGTCATTCACTTCGGTAATGAATATGAAAAGGCGCGGGACTTTGCGTTCATCGTATGCCACAGCGAGAAAATGTAATCATAACAGAAATGACAAAAAAAAAAAAAAAACCTACGCCCGAGTTGAGGTGAATGAAGACTAACCTAACGGCGTTTATACTCATTGTGCTGATTAAGCTTTAGCGCAAATAGCCTCAGTATAGCTGATAATTGTGTCGTCGCTTCAGGGCTGCCGATGACTTAAAAAAGACAACAGGACGTAGAACACTTCCCTGTGGCAGCCCGAGATCTCAGAGGTATCGGCCATTGTGCTTTCAAAGCAAACATTTGACTTCATATTTGATAGATTGCTTCCCATTTCCCCTTACTAGCCCTTGCCACCACAGTATCTACCCCAACTAACTCTGCCACTCCAGCACATGGCCCTACTACTAGACCTGCCCCTAATAACCCTGTCGCTCCAGCACCTGCTCTTAATAACCCTGCCACTCCAGTACCTGCCCCTACTAGCTCTGCCACTCCAGCAGCTACCCCTTAGTAACTCTGCCACCCCAGTACCTACCCCTACTCGCCCTGCCGCTCCAGCACCTATCCCTACCAGCCCTGCTACTCCTCCACGTCCCTCTACAGACACTGGACCACACCGCCTCCTCTAGTCTCATCCCATTTTTCCTTTCTTCTCTCATTCATTCTTTTCCTTCGCCTTCCCCTTACCCTCTGGCCGTCTCTCTTCCTTATCAGGTATCCTCTCTCCTGTCTTTTGTCCGACACTCCAAATCCCTCCCTCCATCCCTCACCTCCCTTCTCTCTCTCTCTCTCTCTCTCTCTCTCTCTCTCTCTCTCTCTCTCTCTCTCTCTCTCTCTCTCTCTCTCTCTCTCCTTGTGGAGCTCTGCTCTCCAGCTTTACGTTTGTGTATGACGGGCTTTTTTTTTTGTTTGGCTTTAATTCACTCACTCACTCACTCACTCACTCACTCACTCACTCAGTCACTCACACCCACATTATTCGCCTCATGTTGACTCTGCTCGTTCCTCGGTGCTGGCTACTCTTTTTCTTCTTTTTTTTCCTCCTGAGGACGTGTTTTCTTCACCCTCCTGCAGACTCTTTTCTCTTACCCAGTTTCTTGTTAACGTCTTTTGTGTGTGTGTGTGTGTGTGTGTGTGTGTGTGTGTGTGTGTATGTACACATATTCGTGTTCTTGAATTCTTTGTAATGTGTGTCTCTTTTTGTAGTTTTACTTATATATATATATATATATATATATATATATATATATATATATATATATATATATATATATATATATATATATATATATATATAATCTGTCTGTGTGTGCGACCCATCTTGCAGGACTTGATGTGTTGCAACCTCAGAGTATCTATAACCATTGCATAACAGCTGGCTGAGGAATCTTGTCCATGTAATTTCCCAGCTCTTGGCCAACTCTTGATAATAATTTTTTTTTCTCCTCTCTTTGCAGGTATGTTGGTGAGGAGGAGTGAGGAGGGGAGAGGAGTGAGGAGGGGAGAGGAGTGAGGAGGGTGGCCTTTTGAAATGTCGTCAAGACGAGTCTCGGCTTGAGGTGGTGGTGGTGGGGTGGGTTCGTCCCCACCACCACCTCGGCCCTCATACTGTGGGTTGCACGAACCAACTTGACCCTCAAGCACGACTTACGAGTCTCGGGGGTTAGGTAACGTTAGGCCGTGGCCATCGACCTCATTCTGAAGGGTCGTCGGGGTTTAAAGGCCATACCGCCTCGTGCCTGAAGGGGTCAGGCGCACCTCTGGATATTGAAAGGAGGAAGAAAATGCTATAACCCACTTGGAGATGACTCCCATTGTGGTTGATGGCCGCGTCAGGCGAAGGTAAATATCATTCTTTATTGTAGATTGATTTGTATGTCGTTGTTGGGTCCTGCTGGGGAGGGAGCATGCAGCCCCCCCCCCCCTTTTTTTCGGATGGCCTCGTTTCAGACGAGATCTCAAGGCCACGCCATCAAAGCACATTTGCTAATTAACATACGGGCCAGGTGCTTCCGTGACCAGGTAACTGCAGGTGAGTGAGAGATCGTAAATTTGAATTTTTTTCCAGTGCATAACCGCATGTATATATATATATATATATATATATATATATATATATATATATATATATATATATATATATATATGTGTGTGTGTGTGTGTGTGTGTGTGTGTGTGTGTGTGTGTGTGTGTGTGTGTGTTCCTGTAAGCCCATGAGGAAATGAATCACGATAGGTTCCCAAGTGCACTTTCGTGTAATAATCACATCATCAGGTGGAGATACAAGAAAGAAAGATAACAGTCAGTTGATATACACTTCTGTACCAGTGTCTTATGAAATGGACACAGACTTGGCGACATACAAGCGCTTTAAGAAGAAAACAAAGCTTTTACGAGACGCTGCACAGGAGGATTTACATCCTGTGTTTTCAGTGTCTGTATTATTTGCGATCCTTCGCAGTTGGCTTGTCGTCGTCTCCGGCCATCGAGACGTAGAGAGTAAACCTAAGAGGCGTAAATGAACGACGGCATGTGTCGCCATTGGGGGGAAGTGTGTAGCGTAAACCACGGGTGCAAATAGGCGCGAAGTGGTGTAGTTAAAGGCAAATAGGCGACAGGTGGTGTCACTGAAGGTATGAGTGAAGGAGGAAGAGTCGTGAATAAGCAGTAGGAGTGTAAAATAAGCAAGAATGGCGTGAATAAGCAAGGAGTGTGAATGAGGAACGTGTCTTGCATAAACAAGAAGAGGGAATAAACAAGAAGTAATCGTGAATGAGGAAGAATCGTGAATGGACAGGAAAAGTGTGAAGCACACAGCAAGGTCCTTCATAATGAGCACGGTGTCCATCAGAGATTTGGCCCAAAGATTGAAGTTAGATCGTGAGTGCTTAGGTGGTGTCCCTTTTAAGCAAGGAGTGTCCCTTATAAGCATATATTGTTAATGGAGTGTTTGGAATACGCGAGGATCGTAAACGATGAAACAGAGCCAGACTAAACAAATGTGATGAACGAGAAAGAAAATAAATCATTCGTTTAAATGACTCGGCTTTTCGTTTGATTGTTATAACATTCCGCACAATCAGCATGTGCTAATTAAACAGCTATCTGCATCTGGCATGTGCCGATTATGCGAAACCGTGTGAGCGGCACTCTCACATTAAAAGATAGGGGGGGGGGGAAGTGGCCTTGCCGAATTCACAGAGGGTCGTGCTTAATTGGGTCACAGGTCTACATTATGGACACGACTCCGTAAATGACCGTGAATATTTTCCCGACACACCTCGTGTATCAGGGACGTGTTGTGTATTATGGACGCCTTTCGTTTATGTGAGAAGTTACTTGTTCACCATGGACGCTTCTTACTGCATTTAAGACATTTGCTGGTCAAAATTCTATATAGGTGGGGTTCGTCTTGTGCATTTGGGATGGTATCCCTTATTGGATACCGACTTTACTAGTGGACACCTTTTGTTTTCGCGAATCTCTTGATTTTGTTAGCACCCTACTGACCCACGACCCCCCTCTCCTGTTTATCAGCACCCCATTAACTCACGCTTTACCCCCTCCCACCCCACACGTCTCTTTTATTCATACTCTGTTTCCTCACGAACCACTTGTTTAAGCAACACCCTGTTTACCCACTGATCCCCTTTTTTGTTTATTAACGACGATGTGTTAGCTCACTACTACCCCACCCACCCACCCTCCACTCATTTATCAACGCCCTAGTTACTTACGACACCCCCCTCCCCCTACTATCCCCTCATTTATTATGGCCTCACCGGGTACTCACGACCCCCCTTCCCCTATTATTTATTCACACCTGTTAACTCACCTGAGTGACATTTATGAGTCAGACACATCGAATTCGTAGACTCCGGGGTTTTCCCCTACGTTGGATACTCGCTCGCGTGGAACCGTTCGGTTCCACGCACGTCAACACCTCAACGCCTCACGCTGTCGGTTAGACGGATGCTCTACATTGAGGAGTCAAGCATTCTTAGCAGGGAGCAGCTGTATTCCGGTGCCCGGGGAACGAATGCCACGCTTACAGATTTTGTGCTCGGTGCGTCCGTGTTGAGACGAACGAATGACGGACAACTCCACTCCTCTTCCACCCGTCACACCCCCAAAACACTCCATTACGACGTTTCGCCATGTGTTCCTCCTCCTCCCCCACCTTCCAACCCCCTTCCTCCCATGCCCTCCACACCTCCCCACTAGAAGTGAACAGCGGCGTGCGTGCGGCACGGGGCAGGTGTTGTTTGTGTGCGGGGCTGCCAGTGACGGGGCTCGCCGAGCCTCATCCTTTATTCTTAGTCAACCATGTTTGTGTTGGGCAAATAATGGTGTTTCCCCTCAGCCTCCGCATTGTGGCTGCCCGGCTGTTGCTGCGGGTGGGAGGGGGTTGGGGGGGGGCGCACACCACCAGCACTCGGAGGCATTCATTGTGGCCCAAATTAAGTGGACCCATTCAGGAACTCTCAAACAGTGCTTCTGAGGAGGAGCTACTTATCGAGGCGCATCCGCAAAGACACTTGTAAAGGTAAGGTATTAACCGCTCCCGAAGGAGGCGATGAAGACCTTTAAGACATACTCGAGGACAACTGAGGGAGGCGCTGAAGACCCCTTTTAAGACACACTCGAGGACAAGTCACAGAGGCAGTCTCGTGAGTGCGTCTTCTTGTAGCTGACTGTGTTGATTATAACATGAGTTTTGAGGGTAAAGAGAATGGTCGGATGTAGGGAGATAAGAAGCTACGGAAGACAGTGGGTGAGAGGAACGAGTGAACCTACACAGGTGTATAGGGAGGTGGTCCGTATGACACCGGCCAGTTCATCACCGACTGCTGATAGCTGAGCAGGGGAGACTCACGAATGACGTGACATCCCCCCCAGATGGCTCCCCCAAATCTTAGGTTCCTCCCCTGTCTAGTCCTTCCCTCCTTCCCTGACCGTGTTTCAACAGGACACCCTTCTCTTGCTATCAGATCCTTTGTGTGTCTCTCTTGCTCCAGCGTCATCTTGTGGCACCTCTTGTTGTTTCTCTGGCTTGCTAGCATCGAGTAAAGTCTTAACATACTCCCCGGTCGAGCTGCATTTTGTCTTAGCAGTTTCTTACCGCAACTCTTCCTTATGACTCGCCATTTTTAATTTCGTATTGTGTATCTCCTAAGCTTTTTTTTCCAGCTCTGAATAAGCTGACTGGTTTTTTTTTTCCCCTCTCCTCCCTGCTGATAGGGACTGTGACAACATGGGTTGATGTCAGGACAAGACGTTAGGTTCTTGGTGTGGCGGTGATATTATTATCACCCCCACCCCCCTCTTGTTCCTGAGCCCCAGGCCTTATTGTGGCCCCATCATCTTCCTTCATAGGTATGCGCCGAAACTCTCGATTAACTCGGGCCCTCGGCGATTTTCGCCCCATGGGCACAGCTGTAGACGGAAGTCCAGCAACTCTTGGGGTTTAACTTTGAGCGACAGGCACCGCGTTCCTATGTGTTGTTTACCCGCCGTGCAGGGTGTCTCGTTTGACGGGTGTGATTTGTTTGATATCTTCTTTTTTTTTTTTTAAGAGTTAGATAGCGGACATGATGGCAACCCATCTTGAATTTCAGGTCTTATTTCATAGTCTCCCTTATCTCCAGTTATCTCTCTCTCTCTCTCTCTCTCTCTCTCTCTCTCTCTCTCTCTCTCTCTCTCTCTCTCTCTCTCTCTCTCTCTCTCTCTCTTCTTCGCCTTCCACTGTCGTTCTTCATCCCTGTCTTAACCTCGTCGTCTTTGTTGCCCCTCACCTTTCCACACCCAGCATGCCCAGCACTTTACCCTCCTCACGTACTCTCCTATGTCCACCTTTACTCTTCCCAGCTCTCATCCTCCCTCACTTTCTCCATCTTCATAATTCATAGAACTTTCTCCTCCTTCTCCTCTCATTTTTTATATATCTTTATCCTCCTTTTGTCTTCTTACTATTTTCTTTCCACCATTTTCCTCCGTATCTTCCCATATTCCTCCTATGGTATGTGACCCTTTCCCATCCACATCATTTACCCCTTCCATTCCCAGTTTTCCCCTCCCTCGTCTGACATGTTTACCCACTCCGTCCACCGTATTTAGCCCTCCGATCCGCCGTAACTGCCCCTCCCATTTAACGTATTTACACTTTCCCTCCCACCCTACTTGCCTCTCCCTTTACCGTCTTATTTTCTTATTCCAATCCACCGTATTGACCCGTTACATCCACCACATCTGACTCATCCATCCATCTTCTCTTAGCCCGTCCAATCCACGTCATTCGTCCCTCAGTGTTTACCGTTGTGCTCTCCTGTCATTCGCTGTATTTACATCGATTATCTTTTCTTCCATTTACAGTGTTTACATTAGTCTTTGCTCTATTATCTCCATTCAGCAGCAGCATACTCCATGTTCTTTTCTTTTTTTTTCTTCCCTTTCAGTCACCTTATTTATCGTGTTTTCGTTTTCTTTTTTTCTATCCTCCGAGTTACCTTATTTGCTATATTTTCCTCACCCTCCTCCATCGTGTTTGTCCTTCTTTCTTCACCTCACCCCTTCTTTGCCACCGTCCCCCTCCCCTGCGCCACCGCCCACGTTAATCCTGTGTACTCCTCCTCGTTCTGTTTGCCTGACCACCGCCCCTTCCTCCGTCAAGAGCCTCTGAGCAGCAGCAGCAACAGCGGCGGCGGCCGGCAGGAGGAGCAGCACTGGAGCTTCGACATTGAGTAGGCCGGACGAGGTGTCAGGAAATCTGCCGGTGGCGAGGGAGTTAGAGAGGAGGAGGAGGAGGAGCAGGCCTCCGCCATGTAGTAAGAGCCATCTCCTGCTGTACATCCTGTACGCCGTAATGACAGGAAGGAAAGATAAATCTTTATCAAGCATGTGCCTCACATTGCTTCGCTGGTGTTGGGTTGGGGGGCCACACCTCCCGTCTGGTACCAAAGAGCGAGCGAGCCCCCGTCGTCTGGTGTCCAGCCATTCTCTGTATTTTTCTTTTTTTTTTTTGTAGTAGGGTCGTGGCTTGAGCAAGACCGGCTTATTGCCTGGCAGTTTGCTCACCTGGGTGCTAAGGCAAGTGGGCTGGCGTATGGCAGCAGGTGGTGTGTGGTGGTGGTGGGTTTGGCGTCGTTCAGGTGTAAGACACACACACACACAGTGGGTATGAAGGTCGGGTGGAGTGGTGTTGGTCGGGGTCGTCTGCCACTGGGGGGAAGGTGATGCTGCTTTGCGAGGTGGGGTGGTGGTGGTGGTGGTACACACACACACACTGCCCAGCTGGTGTGTGTGTGGGGACGACTGTAATAATGGCAGTTTGATGGTTATTGTTTTTGAGTGTGTGTGTGTGTGTGTGTGTGTGATTACTATATGTGTGGTACGAGGAGTTTTACCTCGTCTTGTATATATGCACCATGCCTTTACTTGTGTGTGTGTGTGTGCGCGCGCGCACACACACACACACACACACACACACACACACACACACACACACACACACACACAGCCTAAGCCAGGTTCCCATTTATCGACCAGTACTGAGGGGAGGGCGTTGAACACCTGGGTTGGGTGTGGGCCTACCGCCGCCCTCAGGATTCCAGCCCATGGCGAGTAATGTTAACCACCGCACCACGGAGGCCCATATGTGTGTGTGTGTATGTGTGTATGGGAGGGTCAAGTGGCGCCCACCGGCCGCTAAAAGCCTCCCTACCTTCCTCGTCTTCCCCCCTCTCCCCCACAGCTCCCCAAGGGTCCTCAACTGTCCCTAATTATCGTTCCTTAAAAGCCTTGGCAGCCTCACTATGGCCCGACCTGCTCTCAGGATGTCTTCTGGGAGGCCACTTCCCCTGAGTCTCTCTCTCTCTCTCTCTCTCTCTCTCTCTCTCTCTCTCTCTCTCTCTCTCTCTCTCTCTCTCTCTCTCTCTCTCTCTCTCTCTCTCTCTCCTCTGCTATCCACTTTCCACCTTTCCCCAAAGCCTTCTCCCCCCTCCCCTTTCCACCTCTCCCTGTACGTCTCTCTCTCTCTCTCTCTCTCTCTCTCTCTCTCTCTCTCTCTCTCTCTCTCTCTCTCTCTCTCTCTCTCTCACACACACACATAATGGAACAGTTGTAAGTGGCCCGTGCGTCACCACATTGTGGCCGCCGCCCCCCTCCCTCCTTCCCGCCCCCTTGTTTCCAGGACACCCCCCCCCCCCCCCTTGTCTGGCTGACTCACCAGCCACCGCCCGCGGCAGCTGACAACATTCCTGCCCTCCTCCTCCTCCTCCTACTCCTACTACTCCTACACTCCCCTCTCCTCTCCCCTTCCACCAGTCTCCTCCCCTCTCCCCACCTAACATCCTTCTTCCCTCCCCTCCCACTATCATCCTCTCCTGCCCCCTCTCTTGATCTCAACGCTCCCTCTTCTTCCTCTTCTTTACTCTCCCCTCTCCCTATAATCCTCCATCCCTCTGCTCTCACGACAACTTTATATCGTCACACTCCCTCTCCCTTACTATCCCTCCCCCATCCCCTCGTTTTATATCCTCCAATCAACCTCTTCCCCTCTCTCTCCCTTATGCCCTTTACATCCAACATCTTTCTTATCACAACCCCAGCTCGTGGCTCCTCCTCCTCCTGCTCCTCCTACCTTGTGGAGCGTCTTCACCTCGCCTCTCCCTCCCTCCCTCTAGCAGTCCGACCCCCTCTCCTCTTCGCTTGGCCTGGCCTGGTCTGGTCTGGCCTCTTACCGTCGCTTCCAGACCTACCTTTCCGGTCCTCCACACCCGACTCCCAGCCCAGCCTCTCTCAGTGACTGCTCACCCCACCTCTTGCACTCCCCTCTTCTCACAGGCTTGGTCTCCAGTTTATCCCTCACCCCAGCTCTTGCCTCTCACCTTCCTCACCCTTACTTCTCTCCCCAGCAATTCCCTCCCACCCAGCCCCTCCCTCTCTCCTCAGCTATTCCCTCCCACCCATCCCTTCCCTCTCTCCCCAGTGATTCCTTTTCACCCAACCTTTCCATCACACCCAGCCATGTCCTTTTCTCCCCAGTACTAACCTTACCTCCCCTCCCTAACACACTCACCTAATCCTTCCATCTCTCCCCAGCTGTTTCATTTTTCAACCGATCCTTCCCTTTCACCCACCCCTTCCATCTCCCCAACACTTCCTTTTCGGCCCCAGCCCTTTCTGCTTCTCCCAATTATCCTCTTTCAAGAAAGAGCAGCGACGCCGAAATGATTCACGAAGAATCTAAGTACAGAATGAAATCCAAAGCATCGCTAACGACAGGATCCACGCCAGCTATAGATATAAAGTGACTATCGATAATAATTTTACGGGGGTTGAAAGCGAAGATTCAACGCAGTCGTGGGCGAAAGGCATTTTAAGCTGTAGAATAACAAAATACTGGATTAAGACTACCAACTGATGTTGTTTTGAGACGAACGCATTCAAGTATCAATGATGGACAAACGCTACCATGATATGGGCGTTTTCATTGACTCGTTCAAGAATGAAGATGTAAAATGCATGTGAATTCTCTCTCTCTCTCTCTCTCTCTCTCTCTCTCTCTCTCTCTCTCTCTCTCTCTCTCTCTCTCTCTCTCTCTCTCTCTCTCTCTCTCTCTCTGAGCACCGCACCCGCTTACCTGCCTCGACTCATGGAATAGTGTGTGTGTCTCTCTCTCTATATATATACGTGTCGTCTTCAGCAGAACCACATTGTGTATAGCCGTCACAGATGTCGTCCAGGCGCACCCCACTCCTCCCGTCCTCCCCAGTGACTCGCGCTACCCGAAGACTGCTGGAGACTATTTTGAGAGAGGGAGGAGGGAGAAGGGAGTAAGGTGTAGGGTTTCCTGTAGGTGGTGAGAGGGGGTAATTGTTCCTTATCTTGGGTTGGTTTGGGAGGTCATGGGGTGTGTGGGGTTGAAGAGATGGGGTGGGAGGTCATGGGGTATGTGGGGTTGAAGAGTTAGGGTGGGAGGTCATGGGGTATGTGTGGGTTGAAGAAATGGGATGGGAGGTCACGGGGTATGTGTGGGTTGAAGAGATGGGGTGGGAGGGCATGGGGTGTGTGGGGTTGAAGAGATGGAGTGGGAGGTCATGGGTGTCATGATTCGTCAGGTTTTATGCCTGGCACCGGCCCCCAATGAAAGCCATTTTGATGTGTACCATTACTGGGTGACACAGGTCGGGTGTATGTGTCCTTGGGTTGCATGGGGCGCGTTTATGTGGATGCATAAAAGGTGTGGTGGGCGTATTGGTTACTGGAAGGCCCTACACACACACACGCACACACACACACACACCAGTCTCTCAGCAGCCCATAAAGCAGAAGTAAACAAAATCAAGTTTAACTGATAAAAAGGAGGAAAAGGACAAAAGAAGTGTCGGCTGGCGGGAGGAGGAGGAGAAGGAAGAGGAGGGGGTAGTAGGAGGAGGAGGAGGAGGAGGAGGGAAGTTCATTACGAGGGCGGACGAGTCATGGCTGTGAAAACATATTAGATCAGCGGCGGGAGAAATGTGCGCCTTGCGGGGGGAGGGAGGGAGGGAAAGTGGGAGGGAGGGAGCCGTTGCCGTGTGTGGAGAGGGGGAGCTGAGAACGGGAGGGAGGGAAAGATGTCGCTGAGAAAGGAAGGGAGGAAGGAAGGATCGAAGCAGTCGGAATGAGAGAGGCCTGGCGGTGCAGGAATTGCAAGGCCTCAGTGATGTGTGATACGGCGAAGGAGAGGGAGATGGAGGGAAGCCAGGAGTGAAGGGAAGAATGAGAGAGAGAGAGAGAGAGAGAGAGAGAGAGAGAGAGAGAGAGAGAGAGACGAGGGGGTGGCAAAATTGAATTACGAGGAAAGAAACAAAAGTATATGTTAGATATTTTTTTCCACGAAGGAAATTTTGGAATTCCTGCATTGACTTCATTCATCGCTTTAGTATATCGAGGAGAATGAATTATTTTGTGAAGGTTTCCGGTGAAGAGTATGCTACTTAAAATTGATACTCATTAAGAATATTTTCAACCCACTGGTCCCAGACTAAAAACAGTTAAAAAGATTTAACGCATCAGTCTTAAGCACATTCCCAACGAAATTTTAATTGCTGCTTTTTTTCTCTCTGGAAATGAAAGAGTATAGAGATTAGGTAGAAGTGTTTTGTATCTATCTATCTATCTGTATATATATATATATATATATATATATATATATATATATATATATATATATATATATATATATATATATATATATATATATCTTTTCTAAGCTGTAATTTGAAGGTTAGAAGATGAGGCTATTAAAACGAAGAATATTTACTGGTCAGCTCCATGCTGGTGTTGAGTTAGGTGTGGCATGACCCAAGATGGTGTTGGCGGTGAGGTTTTTGGCCACAATAGTACACCGTGGAGTGCAACTGGGAAGGAAAAGACCGAGTGTAGGGTGGGAGGTGGTGATGGAGTATGGTCTTGGAAGGTAGTGAGATGGCGTATGGAAGTGGTGATGGAGTATGATCTTGGAATGCGATGAGATGGAGTGTGGTCTTGGGAGGTGTTGAAGCATGGGAGTGGTGATGGAATGTGCTCTTTGGAGGTAGTGAGATGGATTGTGGTCTTGGGAGGTGGTGAGGTAGTGTGGTCAAGTTATGAGACACAGTGTGTTCTGGGGAAGGTGATGAGGAGGAGTGTGTGCGTGTGGGTGGGAGGTGGCGACGAAGTATGGTCTTTGGGAGGTGGTGTGATAAGAGTGTGGTCTTGGGATTCTGGCGTTAGCTTTAGGACGTTCTTTGGAAGTGGTAGCCACCCTCCAAAGGCGACGTAAAGTATTAAGTAAGGTAAGGAGGAAAAGTGAAGTGATTGTCGTAGAAGTAAGGGATTGAAATAAGAAATGAATACGTAGGGAAGGAGGTGGAATGGAGGAAGTATTAAGAAGAGAAACAAGTGAAATGATGATTGCAATATGGAAGAGGGGAAGGAGACGAGGAAGAGAGGGAGAGAATTGGAGTAAGGGTGGACTCTCGTAAGAATGTGAGCAAATCAATGTAGGGTGGGCGAAGGGTGAGGATCTCTCTCTCTCTCTCTCTCTCTCTCTCTCTCTCTCTCTCTCTCTCTCTCTCTCTCTCTCTCTCTCTCTCCCGTACGTGCCTGAAGCGAGTGGTTACTTGGCTTGATATTTGCTCGATTTGTCCTCATTGACTCCGCATCATACCTTGCTTCTGTAAAGTACAAGTTACAGAATATAGTTTGCACAGCAGGTTTTTTTTTTTGCGAAGTTATGCATAATGTTCCTCGTAGGTCATCAGATTCTTCCATGCAGGTTGCGCTGATAAGGAAGTCTTTTTAAGAGAGAGAGAAAAAAAAATATATATATAAAATCCTGAAAGACATGCATGCCTTCCAGGATTTTCCAGGAGTGTAGTGTATAATACGTCCTGGCTGAGCTGTCGAGAGTACACCGTCAGTGCTCCAGTTCTCTTTTTCTTTTCTTTTCCCAGTAGCTCAGATTTTTTTTTAACGGGGTAAGTGCGGGCTTGGGAGATCTTAATAATTTCGTACTCTGCATTTTTTCTGCCGCCCTAAGAAAAAAAGACAAAAAAGAAAGTAGGTGATGTTAGCACAGAGAAGGTGTGGTCTTTTCGAGGGGAATTTAGTACCTTTGAAGAGCCTCGTTGTAGCCTATGCCCGTCTTGGCTTCAAGACCCACAAAATGACGTTGATAACCGGATGTTTAACATTTAAAAAGATAGAGAGTTCGTTTGGTCTTCTGGTCTGGTCTCTCCAGTTCCTTCAAGTGACGAAATTTCGTCGTGACGAAAGCCGCTGTTTCGTAAGGGGATCGCTGTTTCGGAAGTGGTTTGGGGTCGTTTGTCTTCAAGTTTATTTTTGGTTCGCTGAATATTAATTTTGTTGTTGTTGTTGTTGTTGTTGTTGTTGTTACTAAAGTGTTTGTTTCATCTGCCCGCTGTGATCTGTGTATGTACTCCGCCCCCCCCCTCACCCCACGTCCCATCCTGCTTTTAGTGACCTAATATTTGTCTGGTTGTTTGGGCTTTAGGCCTATCAGCTACCGTTGGTCATTAAGGCCGGCAACGTAAAGTTACGTCCCACAGCCGGAAAAGAAAAAAGAAATTTAAGGATGATTTTTTTAAGACAACATACACTCTCACTATGCATGTGGCTCAAGGGCTAACGGGTTTCTAGCTTCCTCTATTTTGAATTTTGCATATGAATGAAGACATCTTTTTTTTTCTCTCTTTGGGTGGGGTTTCTTTCCTTCTCACTAATTGCTCTTTGCTCTTCTCTCTCTTCTCTCGTGGCTTCGTAATTTGGGTTGGCTTGTTTGAGTGCGCTGTGTCATTTTCAGAAGGGCCGGTCGGTCTGCGACCCCCTCATTCCGTCCGTGTTGTGTGAGGACGGTGTCTTCCTCGGTCTAGTCTGGAACCTTCTGCGTGTCCCCAATCAGTAGTGTGTGTCTGGCACATGTTTTAAGCGCCTCTGCAGCCGAGCATTTCACACACACACACACACACACACACACACACACACCCTCCCTTTGATGTTTTGTCACTCAGGAGTGATTTCCAGAGTATCGCAGACAGCTCATTGATTGCTTCCTTCCCATTTTATTACGCTCGCCGTCGAAATTGAATTTACTTAAATTTCCTCCAGTGGTGGTGGCGTGAGTTATTCCACGGTGGTGTGGTGGCGTAGCACCCGTATTTCTCCGTACCTCTCCGGCAACTTGTGGTATGAGTGAATTGTCCCATTTCGTAGTGTGTGCGGGAGGTGGGCACCGCGTGTACTCCTCCGCTTCATCGCCGTGGCTGAGCATACTCATCTCCATCCACACCTCAGTAGAGCTCACGGCTCGTTTCTAGATAGTGCTTTGCTGACCCTATATGTAAGGTAGATGCGAGGGGCAAGGCGATAACGGAAAGGACGTAGCGTCTTGCCCGCCAGATGGTACTCACACTCGCCGTGATCTTGCGTCAACAGGTATAGTGGATAGGATTCTGTGAGTGCCGTAGCTCCTCAGTATCAGTGAAGAACAGTTGAGAGCCATCAGCAGTCTGATCGTGTCCTTGCGGTGATACCTGCCCGACCCCGTTTGATGTGGAAGTATTGGGTATTGTTCGCGTCATTGCTGTCCTCTGCTTCTGGACTTTGAGGGGTTGTTGGGGAGGGTGGACGAGATAATCCCCGACGCGGATGGTTAGTTTTCGTTGTACTATGTCATGTGCAGAAGCACAGGGAAAAGATGCGTCAGTCATAGGCACTCGTACACAGTGTGGTGGTTATATTCTCTCGTGTTTTTTTTTGGGCTTCGGGTTTGGCGATCGTAATGACTTCGTAGCGTGGAGGGCAGTCATCCAGAAGGTGGTGGTCCCCCGTAGCAGTCGTGAACGACGGTGGCAGATCCGTCGACACTGAACGTAAGTCTGTGTGGTAGGCTTGTGCTCCGAGGTGTTTGCTGTGTACAGTTGGAGCTCTCTGCTCCGTACGAGACGCTTGCGTTCTTTAACGAAAAGGATGTTGAGAAGAAAAGCCTCTATGCATTTTCTTTGGAGAGAGAGAGAGAGAGAGAGAGAGAGAGAGAGAGAGAGAGAGAGAGAGAGAGAGAGAGAGAGAGAGACCCGTGCTTGCAGCTCTGGCGAAGCTTGGGATAGAAGCATGCCCACCCTAGATAACTGTCCCGCAATCTTATCTCGGGTGACGATACCCTGGAGAGGTGGAGGCGGCCGGTGGCGTCGTTCTTGCCCCGGTCGCCTCACAGAAGAGCAGGTTCGATCCTTCCTTTACCCGTCCAGACTTTCTCTTAAAACATTTAGATGTTTAACCACACGTACTCTGATGCTGCACCTGGCGAGCAATGACAAGAGCCAGTGGGATCAGAGAGAGAGAGAGAGAGAGAGAGAGAGAGAGAGAGAGAGAGAGAGAGAGAGAGAGAGAGAGAGCAAGCAGGGAAGATTATGGTCTGCAGATGAGCTACGGGGAGTTTAGAACACAACAACAACAACCCAACCAATATATACAGTAGCCGTGTTATGGTTCCCGGGTAACTGATAAGATAACCTGGCGATGCTGAGTTTGACGAACCAGAGGGCCACGGGAAAGGACGCTTATCATAAGTTCGCAGAGGAGGTAGAAGACATTATTACTACAGGTGTATGTGTGTCTATATATGTATATATCGGTCGACCCTGTCGAGACTGTGCCAATTAGACTGTATTTCTCTTCTTCCTCCGACAGTGTCCGGTGCAAGTCGACTAAGACGTCTGCTTTTATGGTGTGAAGGTTGTCGTCGTTGGCATCATGACAGAACATTGCGCCTCAGGAAGAGTGTGTAACTGTGTGTTGTGACAGACGGAGGCGTGGGGGGACGACGACTCTGTTGCTCATGAGGACCCGCTGAAAGCCAGATGGAGTAGACCCTCTGAGTTCGAGAGCACAGAGGTGTACGGCCGTTGGTCATAACGATAGAATCCTTGCCAGCCGTGGCCTCTGACCTCTTTCCAAAGGGTCAGGTCAGGCTGGCCATCGTCGCAACAGCTCCCCCCCCCCTCTCTCCGTTCACACACACACACACACACACACACACACACACACACACACACACACACACCCTGCCATCATCCGGGCTCTTCGCAAGGGTCTAGACTACTCCCTATTGGCTGGCGTTCAGTTAGTTAAAGGTTCAAGGGTACTCTAAAGGGAATTTCCTATTCCTTATTGGCTTTCCAGTTAATTCACACCGGGTAAGGGGGCGGGGGGGTTGGCTACACTACTCTCAATTGAGTTTCCAGTCATTTTACAGATCAAACGATGGTCACGAGGTAATTGGCCGTCTACGGATTTTATTTCTCGTTAATCCACGTTCAAGGGCGTCCCAAAAGGAGCTGGAGTAATGTGAATTGGATTTCCAATCATTTCAGGTCTTCCAGGGGTTGCTTTAAAGGGGCCGCACTACATCGGACTGGAATCCAAAATAAGTTCACTTGTTTCGAGAATACTCAAGGAGGAGAGGGACCTCAGAGAATTACATTTCCAGTTAAGGCAGAGATTCACATGAGGTGGAGGGTGGGGCGTAGGGCGTGGGTGGTGGTTTGGACCACATAAGACCTGGCCCTACTGCGATGAACATTCCCTGGTAGTGTTGGTGAGGGGGGGAGCGAAAATGTAAAGGAGGGGAAGCATAAAGTTAGTGGGAATAATTTGGGCGAAGATGGGATACAAACTTTTGCTAAATGTGCCATCTCGACGTGTTGGTGTAGCAGCCAGGAAGCATCATGAGACAGGAAGCTCTGTATAAGTGGTTTGGAAGCCTCTGTATCAGAGGTTTAGATGCCTTTTGGAAGCCACTGTATGGTGTGTTTGGAGGCCTGTGTATCAGAGGTTTGGAAGCCCAAGCGTGAGAGGTTTAGAAGCCTTTTAGACGCCACTGTATTAGAGGTTCGGAACCTCTGTATGAGTGCTTTGAAAAAGACTGTATGAGAGGTTTCAGAATACAGGAGGGCAAAAGACACATCACATCACTGACTCTGTTATAGTTATAGTATTGTGTGTGAGGAATCGGTAGATAACCAAGAAATAATTCGGAACAGAAATTAACACTTTATTATCATATGTGGTGAAGAGCCATATAAAAGACTGTTGTCCGTTTCAGAAAATGTATGAAATGTATTTTGATTTATTGAATGCGTGTGAAATATACAGTTACCCAAAACCCAGTTTAAATGATGGTGAGAATATACAGCATTTATTTTCAACTTGATATAAAGCGCTTCTACAATGTAGCGGACCACCTCCGCCTCTGTTGAATATGCAAGAATGCTTCCTGCAGCATCGAACAATCTTGGAAATCAATCACTCACCAGGAAATTACGGTCAGAGGGCGTAGCTGTTGCGCTAGGGGAGAAAACAACCCCTGAAATCACTGGGGAGGTGGAGGAGGGGGGTGGAATACTTCAGTAAATAGGGCTCCGTTGTATCAGGGAAAAGTCAGGGGAAAACCCCATTTTTTATTTTGGCCATGGTCAGGGGAAACTCAGGGCAGGTTGGTCATGGATTTTTTTTTTCCTCAAAAATGTTAGGGAATTTTGGTTCCATGAATTCATTTTCATCTTCACACGTGAGTGACGCCAAAAGAAAATGCGGAAACCATCGGCAGACTTGCCCATATCTGATGCTCTCTCTCCTGAAGTAGCTTCATAAGGATGTTGTTGATGCCCTTCAGTAGTGTCTCTGCCTCTTCGATGGCGATTAATCTGTCAGCCTCGAGGTCCTGCTACAGATAACCATCAAGAAAGTCCGCCAGAGGACGTGGGGGTGTTCATTGGCCTCGTCGGAAGACGCCGTGGATGTTGGATGTGAAGGTACATTGGTCGCTCAGAATGATCCCGATTTTGTGTGTGTGTGTGTGTGTGTGTGTGTGTGTGTGTGTGTGTGTGTGTGTGTGTGGACTCGCCGACTCTTTGATCGCCACAATATCAGAGGAAAGCGGCCAGACAAGCGTTGTTATTAGGAGCCCCGAGAGTCCTGTATTGCCTATAGGCCTGCTTCATGAATTGACGGGATGCAGTGATCCTTGCCGCCAGAGCTTTTTATACAGCTGGTACACAGGAGACATAGAAAAAGGGTGATTATATATATATATATATATATATATATATATATATATATATATATATATATATATATATATCTTGTCGGTGGGCGTCGAGATGCCACAGTGTGGACCACCGAGTGTTTCAGACCTTGAGGTTACACCGCTTATGGACGGCTTTTTATTTTTGTTAAACATGGGAGAGAGAGAGAGAGAGAGAGAGAGAGAGAGAGAGAGAGAGAGAGAGAGAGAGAGAGAGAGAGAGAGAGAGAGAGTATGTACGTATGTCTCTTTCAGGAGGGATATTGTCATCACACGCGAGTCTTCCATTGTTGGCATCCCTGGTGTTATGATAGGATCAAGCACAGGGAGTGCGGTAGCCTTCATGGTATCCTGCTGGCGCGCTGGGGTGGGGCTTTTGCCCGTGTGTGTGTGTGTGTGTGTGTGTGTGTGTGTGTGTGTGTGTGTGTGTGTGTGTGTTGTACCTCCCGTCGCCCTAATAATAGCTCACCTCGCAGCTGCAGGTGAGGGATGGTCACAAAGGGGCTTTGAAACCGAACTGAAGGAATCCGGTACCCCAAAAGGTGAGACTTCAATTTCGGTGAAGGTGTTTTCGATGGAGGTGGCGAGCCGTCAAGCAGACGTTGAAGAGAAACGGGTGCTGTTATCGTCGTACGCGAGGGGTTAACATCGTCGTACTTGAAGCTTTAGGCTTTCGTACGCAAGGGGGTGAAGTCGTCGTACTCTAAAAGTTTTTCTCTTTTTAAGCCTTCGTACTTGCGGGGTTAACTCGTCGTACCCTTCGTACTCGAGGGGGGTTTAAGTCGTCAAAATCACTTGGAAAAACTATCCCTTACGGTCGTGAAATAATGTTTGTTTAACAGTAATTTTGGATCTTGAATTTTAAATTCAAAGGCACGTCAATTTCTCTCTCTCTCTCTCTCTCTCTCTCTCTCTCTCTCTCTCTCTCTCTCTCTCTCTCTCTCTCTCTCTCTCTCCCGGTCACCAGAGATTTCATAGCACTGTTAAAAGTTTTGCTTTTTAAGTTTTGAAAGTTAGAATGATAATTTCAAAGTGAAATTTGACAAAATTATATAGATAAATGGAGTATTAAATGTCGTTTGCCCATAGGTGTGTATGGAGATGTCTTTTAGAGTACTGAGTGCTGGAAAGGTCACCAAAAAATATAGTGCTTGGAATAGATGAGTTGAAGACAGTAGTAGCGTTGTCAAGAATGCACTTGGAAACGTGCGATACTTAATGTTGTGTTTAACGTAAAGGAAAGCTTTGTATTTTGGTTGAGGGGAAGAGTTTGTGGGGTTAGTCCTGAAGTCACACCTCTGCGTGGACCCAGTAAAATATTCAGCCATGTAGATTTCAACCTGGGCGTAGTCTGCGCGAGGGAATGGGAAGAGTTGGAAATAAAAAGAGAAAAAAAAATAGTGTGCCCTCAATCTCGTAATACGTTTTCCTTGTTGGCCATCGATTTCTCCTCGCCAGTCTGTAATTTGGAGGGAGTGATTGATTAAACTGTTTGTGTCTTATAACCCCAAAGGTACAGGGTATCTTTACTTTAGCTGTGTTTAGCAGCCCCCCCCCCCCCTTCCCTCGCCCCTTTCCTTTTATGTGACTGTAATCCCGTATGCGTGTATTTTTTTTTTTTTCATACACCGTGTAAACCAGTGTATTGAGGTAGTATTTATGTCAGGTTTTCGGACTAGTGCGTTAAACCAGTTTAGTGAGCTTTTGGTGTAACAAGTCAGCCAGTGCTGCGAGTCTTGTTGTGAGAGAGTGCAACGCAACAGCAGGAGCAACGATACAGGCACACAACAACAGCTGCAGGAGGAGGAGGAGGAGGAGCAGTCGTTGAGCATTATCACAGGTGATCAGGACGCAGCATCGACAGCTGCATCAGACTTGGTGGTGGTGGTGGGAGGGAAGACAGGGATGTGAAGGAAGTTCCCAGCCTGGTTGTGCAGTGTGTGTGTGTGTGTGTGTGTGTGTGTGTGTGTGTGCTGTTTCCGTTGAACGTAGCCACCTCTGTTGGTGATGTTGTGCGAGTTGCTGTTCCAAGAGCCCTTTACCGCAGCCTTTACGCCTGCGTCACTTCCTGTTACCTCATCTGGTGTTATCTCGTCTTGTTGTTACCCTGTGCCCTGCTGTTGTAGGCGCCGCAGGTGGAGTCGCGGGTGGTGGCGAGGAGGGAGGGTCGTGGGTGTTGGCCACGGCTGCGCAGGTAAGAGGGTCAAGGGCGTCTGTGATCATCCACCATGAAGGTCTCTCCCTCCCTCCCTCCCTTCCTTCCTCCCTCGTGGCAACGCCTCGTTCCTCCCAGACTTTCCTCTAGCTTGTTGCTGGAGACGCAACACCTCCACCTCCATCAACAACACTTCTCCTGTCACTCTTGATGTTGGAGGTCCAACTCCATGTGGGCATTTGTATTTGGGGGGGGGGAGACATGATACGATATACCACCATCACTGGTTGTTGGTGTTGTTGTTGGAGATCTGGTATCTCCAACGGTCCTCATGAAGTACCCTAAAGGCTACCGATACCATGAGACGCATAGTAACATCGCCGTTATTCTTCTTGTTGGAGACTTGCAACGCTCGCTGTTGTTGTAGGTGATGCAGCTTTCACGCCATCGCCTCCGCCTTGCTAAGCTGTGTTGGAGACGCTGCACCAACAGGGCAGGTGCTGTGTTTTTTGTCGGCGGTGTTGCCCAGCCGCTCTGGGAATAGCTAGCAAATTAAGATGGATCTTTGAGCTCCCTAACGAACCCAACCATCCCTGGAAGTAAGAGTTGATGGGAACAGATTTTGTAGTTCGTACGAAAAAAAGGAAAAAAAAAAGTATTCGTCTCACAGGGAAGACGGAGGATTCTGTTTCTCTCTTGTTCCTCCCCTTGATGTAGATAAGAATCATGGCTATCTCAAGATAAGAGATCTGGTAATCTCCCCCCCACCCACACACACACACACACACACACACACACACACACACACACACACACACACGTAGTGCATCGCACGGGGGCAAGAGGCCACATAGCACACGAGACAGATACGACGAGATCGTGCGCGTCTTCAGGCGTACATCAGCCTGGCCAAACCTCCCTCCCGTGCTTTAGCTTGCCCGATACTGACGGCGATGTTTATCGGAGTAGAAGCACACCTCCTTGGTCACCGAGGAAGATCGGGTGATTGCGAGAAGGACGAGGCGCGGACCTATCGCGGTAGGAGCAAGTCGCCTATTTAGGATTGCTATCGCATGACCTCACCGAAGATAAACCCCCAGCCTGGGAGCCCGGGGTGTAGTGGGTGTATATAGAAGGCACACCCCAAACTATACTCCAAGGATGCTGCAGACAACAGGGACAGATGTGTACTTGAGGTTAACGCAGAAAATGAAAACAAGCTCGTCTCTTATCAAATGAGTCTGTTGTGTCGGCCTGTTTGCATCACATTAATTCAGGATTTTCCTCTCTCTCTCTTCCACTATCACAAACAGCCTCGTTAGGACACAGTGATCTGTTGCTGTTTGAATATATATATATATATATATATATATATATATATATATATATATATATATATATATATATATATATATATATGATTAATGTACAAATGCAGAGCAAGGACCTTGGAGTAAGGCAGAAATAAAGAAATAGATTCATTTTAGACCCAATTTTGTTGTGAATACGTGAAGAACAATACAATGCACCACTTTTTTGAAAAGCGCCACGAAAAGTATTGCAGCTCATTATAGCAAGAAAATGCCTATTATAGTAGATGTGCTAAAAATGGAGGAAAAAAAAAAAGATGTGTCAATCATTACACACAGGGAATAGATTAATCGCGGTGAGCGATTTGGTGGTCTGCTGAAAGCCGTGTGTTTGCCACGAAGTCCACGCCGCACTAGTTCTTTGAGAATTTCGAGGACGCAACCCTTAAGTGCGATGTCCCAAGTCGCGTCGTCGTACTCGAGGGTTGAGGTCATCTCGCTCGACGAGCTAAGTCGTACTCAAGGGTTGAGGTCATCGCCCTTGACGGGCTAAGTCGTACTCAAGGGTTGAGGTCGTCGCCCTTGAGGGGCTAAGTCGTACTCAAGGGTTGAGGTCGTCTCGTTCGACGGGCTAAGTCGTACTCAAGGGTTGAGGTCGTCTCGTTCGACGGGCTAAGTCGCACTCAAGGGTTGAGGTCGTCTCGTTCGACGGGCTGAGTCGTACTCAAGGGTTGAGGTCGTCTCGTTCGACGAGCTAAGTCGTACTCAAGGGTTAAGGTCATCGCGTTTGACGGGCTAAGTCGTACTCAAGGGTTGAGGTCGTCTCGTTCGACGAGCTGAGTCGTACTCATGGAGTTGTAAGTCATCACGTTGGTCGTCATGTTCAGTCATGTTTACCCACGAAGACATCCGGCATTTTTGGTTACGGTGCACAGTTGAAGGTTTTACATTTCCTTTCGTATCATCACACTGCAGGTGTCCGCCGACCGCGGACCTTCGTCGTGTCACGCAGAACCACGCCGGCGACGGTGGAATGATTGAAAAAAAAAGAAAAAGACGGAAGCAGTGAATTTAGGGACGCGAGTCAGCGAGGCAGACGGGTTGCGTGATGTGGGGAGTCCATCAAATACGAATTAGTACATTCGCATGGAATGATTTACCCGGCCATATATTTCCCCCCCACTGAAGTGTTATATATATATGACAAAACCCATCATAAAGCGAGCCGGATCGCTGTGACAAAGTTCACTGGGCAATTTATGGCGGCCATTGCCATGGTGGATGGCTAGTGGATTCAGTCAATAAATCTCATTGAAACGGAATCACGCCGACCGCCTCATAATGGTTGCATTTATTGAGCGTGGGGAGGCGATGGGGCGGCTGGGGGAGACAGGAGGCGAGTGTAGTATGTACCGTGCCTGTAGCAGCTACACCGACCAACCACCCACCCTTTTTTTTCTTCCACCCGTGAGAGAGAGAGAGAGAGAGTGTCTTCAATACCCCTTGGTGTATTAGTACCTTACCTGACGTAGTCACCGACGAGTTGGCACTCTCCTGGGTCGCTTGGTAACACAAACTCGCTCTATCGCTCACGGGCCGCCAAAGCGAAAACCACCACCACCACCACCACTTAATGTTGGCGAAACCAGGGCTTTGGAACGTAACTGCTACACCACGAATGGTACCACCATAGACCAAGATCTCTGTGGTGGCCGAGACCGCAGTCACAGCCACCATGACCGCAGGAGTCATACCTACCTTGCCACCATAACTACGCCATCACAACAGACATCTAAAGGGAAGGCAGAGGCGTTTAGAAAACCAGTTTCACCCTAGTGGACGTCACGAAAACAACGCACGTAACGTCTCGCCCTCACAGGTGTTGGTTATCATTATGATCCCTGGGCCGTCCACATGACAGGCGACAACCCCAAAAACAGGCCTGTGGGCCTCGAGGATGGACGTTGTGTTATTATTAATCTCGTGGGGGACTGGTATTATAGCCTCATCCCTGACGTATATCTGTGGGTCGCGGAGCCCATCATTTATGCAAGGGGGGAGGTTCTCGGTGCTGTGTCGTACAAACGGGGAAAATCCATATATAAGAAAAAAGAATAGAGGAGCCACCCCTATAGACTGAATTACTGTTTTACACAGGCAAAGTACACACCTCCATTATCAGCATAGGGATCTGTCATGTGGAATGGGGGCGAGAGGGAGGGTTAGGTGGGGGGAGCACTGTCACACAGAAGGTGGGAAGGGGAGAGACTCATGGCAGAGACAAAGATCCCATCACATAAACAAAGATCCTACCATAATTTTAGGGCGACCGTCGCACGGACGGCGTGTCCCTTCCATTATATAGAGACGTGAGGGATGAATGTCGTTTATAGACAGTGCGGGTGGGAGGGAGGGAGTGAGGGGGATTTGGGGGTGGTGGTCGTCGTCCTCGTTTGGACGGTAGAGGTTGAGGTGAGGGAGGGGTCGTCCTCTGAATAGACAAGGGACGAGTGGTATTGTATACACGTGGCTTATTATCCCAAAGCGGGGAGGGTTTTGGGTGTATAGGGGCGATCCATCGTATTGATGATGGTCGGCTGTCGTGGTGCTGGTGGGAGGTTCCACACGGTCGAGAGGGGCGGACACCTCCCCACACCCCAACCTTACACCTCCCCACGCCTTCCTTCCTCCCTTTAATCGCTCGGCTGTGTGTGTGTGTGTGTGTGTGTGTGTGTGTGTGTGTGTGTGTGTGTGCGCGGCAGACGCCACGGAAGACGTTAATAATCCATGTATAGGTGGGCTGTCACGCACATTCTCTGGAAATCCTATTTAGACTTCGATTTTTGTGTGGTGCCCCTTTGCCACAAGGCTGCTGGCTGCTAAATAAATAAGGAGTCAGCCATCACATCTTTACTGCCCGGTCCAGCCCGCCGTCGCTGGCGTTGTGCATGCCATGACCACACGTACGTATGTGTACTTGTGTATATAGAGGTGTATTTAACTGTGTGGAAATAACATGGGTGTGTGTGTAGGTGTAGAGGGATATATAGCGGGATGTATAGCTATAATGATGAATATAGAAGTGTGTATACAGCTGCGTAGATGATAAAGGCGTAGAAGTGTATAGAGCTGTATAATTATCTTTCGAGGTGCTCCACTGCCTGTTGTCGAGGAGAGGGAGGAGGAGGAGGAGCGAGCGAGCTCTACCTCATCCTCGTTTAAGGTCGACTCCTTCCCTTCTCTCGAGTGTGACTAACCCATCCGATGGAGATCGCGTGTTGAGGCGCGAGGGCGCGTGCGGACACAGAAGCCCACACCCTCACCCTCCCTCCCCCGTCGACGGGTGTTCGTGCGTAATGTATGGATAGGGGGTAAATTGGTTGCCCTTCTGGGGGGACATGGTGTTACCAGTCATCCTCCCTCCGCTCCATGCGGATATTGTAGGGGTGTTGGGTGACGGAGGGGATTCTATGCGGGGGGGTCATGAGGAAATTAGAGGGTGTGGGTGGGGAAAGGGCGGAAGGAGAGGTGCTAGAGGTCAAGAGGAAACTGCCGGGGGGAGTGGGTGGAAAGCGGGTGAGGAGGATTATCGGGGTAGCGGGTGATGATGATGATGATGGTATGAGTGTAAAGGGTTCCGTTTTCTGATGATGGTGCGAGGCTATAGGTTTCCGTTTTCTGTCGTTCCTCCTTCCCTTGTGCTTCACCGCTCGTGATCCCTGTCGTAGGAGACTGCTCGTATACAGTTCTCCTTTTCCTCCACAAGTCCTTCTATGGTTCCTCCCGGATCTATAATGTACAACACTCGTTTTGGTATACACACCCACCCACTCCCACACACGCATACCCACCCACACACACACCCACACAACCCACACACACCCACACACACAACACCCACACCCACACACACACAACACCCACACACACAACACCCACACGCGCGCGCGCGCGGTTTCAGCAGCGCCAGGTAGAGTAAAACCATTTATACCCGTTTCTGTTTCCACTTGGTTTTAAGAGTTGGTGTTTTGTTAAATGCTTCGTATTTTTTTTTTTTTTTTTGAACGCAAATGATTTAATCGATTTTATGTTTGCAGCCTTTTTCTCTCTCTCTCCCAGGACAAAGGCAGTGAAGCCCTGATGTAGCATATTTGTTTTTTGTCAGTAGGAAGCGTTTCATGATTTCTCGTTTGAAAATATTGCTTCTCGTGTGTGTGTGTGTGTGTGTGTGTGTGTGTGTGAGTACCTATTTGCGCTGTATGACAGACAATCGTTTGGTGCCACGCCAGCCAGCACTGTATGGCAGCGGTGGCGCTCACATTACCGCGGCGCATGTAGCAGTGGACGGATGGATATATAATCCAGGACAAACACCTCACTTTAATCCTACACCAGATCACCCGGGAGGAGGCGGGTCAACCCCTTCCCTAGAATTTTTTTTTTTTACCAGAATGCGCCTCATTTCTTGTGGCTGGAGGAACGAACACTCTTGTGTCTAGTTCTTACATACCGGACCGCCCCACGTCCTCCCCTTCGTCAGTAGGCGACTAAAAGGGAAGGGAGCGGGGGACTGGAAATCCTCCCCTCTCATTTTTTTTTTAATTTTCCAAAAGAAGGAACAGAGAAGGGGGCCAGGTGAGGATATTCCCTCAAAGGCCCAGTCCTCTGTTCTTAACGCTACCTCGCTAATGCGGGAAATGGCGAATAGTATGAAAGAATATATATATATATATATATATATATATATATATATATATATATATATATATATATATATATATGACTGTCGAAGTAAAGTAATTTGATATACCAGCCGTCGAGAAAACAACAAACAGAAAATAATCTTAAACACCACCTTATTGAGATTTTCGAGATGGCTACGGCCCAGACCATACGCGTTCTAACACCTTATATATATATGGTGTCTGAACCGTCTTTAGGGGTCGACGCCTACAGTGATCCGATACTTTAGCATCGAGTCCCATGCCTTGGGGAGGGGGGGGGGATTGGCTGGCTGTTGAACATGTAGGATGGAAAGACTTGGTTATTTTACTGTAGTCTGTACATTTTTTTTTTTTTTGCCTTTAAAAAAAATAATGAAATCATTGCGTTTTTCGGCGACTTAAAAAAAAAGAAAATAATGAAATCATTGCATTTTTCGGCGACCATTTTTTTTTTAAAGTAATTTTAATTAATAAATCTTAGTCTTGTCGCTCACAGGTTATGAACCTGACCATTAATTGAATTACGAAAACATTCCACAATAATTAAAAGGATAAAATGTGTCCAGAAATATCCACGTGGGCTGTGAACAGTTTATGTGCGAAACATTTCGTCGTTTATTTATTTATTTTTTGTTTTTATTTCTACGAAGTGGTTTTTTGTCTCGTTAAACGCGGTCGGGATTGTCTTCCAAATACGTTTAAGGTTAACGATAGGCTACGTTAGTTTACCTGAGGTCACGGAAAGATGATGTCTTACCTAATGGCCACATATAGGTCGTTTTGCACCGGCTGGTGTCGTGTTAAACGACACTGAACCAGAAAACTCAGAAAACTACCCTTAATAATGATTTTGTGGAGATTCGCCTGGGCTGTGACAGACAAAGGGAAATTGGAAATGAGATATTTAAGGACAATATGTGGTGTGAGGTGGTTTGATCGAGTAATTAATGAAAGGGTAAGAGAGATGTGTGGTAATCAAAAGAGTATGGTTGAGAGAGCAGAAGAGGGTGTATTGAAATTTGCTCTCAATTTCGTGTTCTCGGGTGGTAAGAGGGAGTGTGGCGAGGTGAGATCTTACAGGTATTGTGATGATGATGATGATGATGTTATATATATATATATATATATATATATATATATATATATATATATATATATATATATATATATAACCGGAGCATTTGAAAAATTATATACACTCAAGTCCTACACACTGATAACTACGAGTAGGTTAGAGTGTGGTGAGCTGGCAGAGTACATGTAGAGTGTCAAGTGCTCACACACACACACACACACACACACACACACACACACACACACACACACACCCTGTCGAAGGATGACACACTCACTCGACAGGGATGAACCCATTAGGATGGTTGGTATGTGAGTGGCCTGGATGACCCCCCCCCTTTTCCATGCGTTGAATTTTTCAGCTCTTGGATTATTTAATTGTTTTATGACAATTCAATTTTTCTATTTTCATTTTCGGAAAATGTGTGTGTGTGTGTGTAAGTTTCTGGAGCTTGGTTGTGTATGTGAAAGGCTGCGAGTGGGGCAGAGTCGAGAGGAGGAGGTGGTCGCTTGACCTTACGTCTGACGCTGAGGTGGACAGGAGGGAAGAACACACACACACACACACACACACACACACACACACACACACACACACACACACACACTCACACGGCACAGGACGGACACCTTGTGCAGCATGTTATCTATCAGAGACGCTGCTCCCAAGAGGTGTACTTCACCACAGCCATAAGCAGGTCAGCAGATCTCTCGCAACACAGCACTCGAGACCAAATAAGATCTCCTTGATGCCTTACAGTGCTTTTTTTTTTCTTCAAGAAATGCGACGGTCTCCTCCGTATAGATAGACGCGTAGTTGGCAGAAGCCACATTTGATGGCCTTTTAGAAGATGATATATATATATATATATATATATATATATATATATATATATATATATATACTGACGATGAAGTATGGATTAAGAAGGTCTGTCCCACTTGTCTGTGGCTACGTATGTCTTGGGACTGGATAGTACATTTAAAGGACTCGTCCTAACTCAGCTGTCTAACTGCTCAGGCGGAAAGGCAGACTGCTGAAACGGAGAACCATAACATAGGAGTTGTCGTAACAAATAAACAGCTTGAGGTGAAATCTTGTGAATAGTATACGAAGCAGCTTAGGGGGGGTACCGAATGCTGCATGGGAAAGCTTTGCTTGGTGAAAGCTTGGGTAGATAGATTCACCTAGATATGGATAATTTTTTTTTTCAGGAGATTGAAATGTTCCACGCAAGTGTTAATCTATGAGAAACAGTATGGTAACCGAGTGATTCCTCTGAGGTAACCCATTCAATTACGTCACCACAAGTGAGGAACATCCTTGTGCTTGTCGGATTAGATTTCCCCAAGGCCAACGGAGCCAATCGGTAAGGAGAACCCTCGAGACTTGGATCAAATCTCCTCTTATGTGTACATTCCTAGGTTGGAACTGACACCGAGGTCATGTCCAGGAAGTTGGAGTGGGAGAGAGACAGGGCGAGCCGTCTACCTTTATATTGTGTCCTGCGTGGTGTCTGGTTGATGTAGATGTAGTCTTGTTGACGTACATGTGGTCTGGTTGACGTAGATTTAGTCTAGTTGACGTAGATGTAGCCTGGTTGTTTTAGATGTAGACCAGTGCAGGTACCATCGTAGAGAAACGAGTCGGGTATACATACACACAGGTTTAGAGAGATAGAGGTCCTTGAGGAAACTTAAAGGAATTGGCAGCAGTAGATATCATATGGCACGGGTCTAACCAGGCTAAATCGTGTACTGGTCACGTTTTGAAAAACGCCTGTTTGATATTCCTGCCTTTCGTGTCCGCTCCTTGCTCCTCGTCATTCTCCTGGTGTAGTTTCATTTGAGAGCACAACGGAGTCGCGGCTAGACATTTATTCAAGCTCCTTATCATTTGATACCAGGAGTGGGGTGGGTGAGGCCTGGGCCTTGCTCTGTTGAGGACGCCAGGGAGAGAGATGCAAAGAGGCGGTCATATCTTCCATCTGTCTCGGGGCCATGAGGTTCAGGAGGGAGAGAGAGAGAGAGAGAGAGAGAGAGAGAGAGAGAGAGAGAGAGAGAGAGAGAGAGAGAGAGAGAGAGAGAGACGTACGTGATTGGAGGATGGGGGAGGGAGAGGAATTCAGGCGACGGAGTTTAACACAGACTCAAGACGTTTGTTTCAAATGAGACCTCACGTGTGTGATGTACCTCTTTCGCGCCTTCAGGCAGCCACCTCCAGCGCTGTTAACTACCGTCTGGTATGTAGCCTTCGCTTTACACTGAGGTCTTTCCAGCCAAAAAGGATTAGAAAAACTCAAAGCTCTCATGTACTTCCCAGCTGTGATATTTCAGTGTATTTGACCTTAAAAAAAGAAAAAAAAAAAAGCCTGGGGAGGATGGGGAGCCTGTACAAACAGCGGCGGTGCATGCATTAATTCCGCCAGACATCTGAATTATTGGGCTAGGCTGAAAACACTCCAAATATATTCACTAGAACGCAGTACGTGACGCATCATAATATACCAGTGGATAACACTGCGAGGGACTGGGACCCACGCTAACTCTGCAACACACGAAAGTAATGACGGGACTAGAGTCAGGGGGTATTTTTTTGTGTGTATGTGTGGGTGTGTGTGTGTGTGGTAAGTAGCTGTGTGTGTGTGTGTGTGTGGTAAGTAGCTGTGTGTGTGTGTGTGTGTGTGTGTGTAGTTGGAGAATCTACCACAGAATTAAAAGTTTGTTGTTGTTTTTTTTTTTTGGTGGTTGTGTGTGGTATCAAGATGGGCAGGGTAGTTAAAGAAGGGGCAGTTCGTGTGGCGTCCACAGGAATACGTGGTAGGGAGGTATGTCAGTGGGCACTTGGCATATGTGTGAGTAGATATAATTTGTAAGGACACTGATGAGAGATAATGACATTGATTAGTCCATGTGCGGGTAAGTGATAGTGGAGGGAGGGAGGAGGGGCTGTGAAGAACAGGAAAGACGTGTACGGGAGAGAAGAGAAGTGAAAGAAAGATGTGTACGGGAGAGAAGTGAAAGAAAGATGTGTGCGGGAAAGAAGTGAATGAAACGCTTAACACAAATCAACAGAACATGGGAAACCAAACCTCACTTACCCTCACCTTTGCTTCCGATGTTATTTGAAACGCGAAAAATGATTCCTTTCTTTTCTTCTTCGCTGCGTGTGTTTACATTCAGTCGCTGTGAGGTTTGGGCGCAGACCCGGCCAGCGAACGCAACCATTTCTAGCGAACGTTATTGTTATTTTTTTTTTCCATCACATTGTGAGAGGAACACGAGATTGTTCTTCGTTATATTTTGACTATAACTCTGAGATATAAGAGACATATACTCCCCTTCCTGTACAAGGCTACACTAGGTTTCTCTTAGGTTCCGTTGATTTCCACAAGGGTTTGACCTGTCTGTACGTACAATGATCCCGTTTTCTCCCGGTTTATCATAGCCCTTCCAACCGCTACATGTAGAAGATAGAAAAAAAAAAAAAAGACACTCTGATCCAAATAACGTTCAGAGTTTAGATCACTTCTGCTAATTAGTAGGAGTTCAGCGACATGCTCTCCCTCCATCAGTTATGCCAGAGGAGGGTTTTGAACTGTATGTTTATCAACTGTAAATATGATGGAACATCCAGTTAACGTGATGGGGAGGAGTTTGGGGTATAATGATCCAAGACCTCAATTGTATTATCCAGGGTCGTACACACTACCACCTCTAACAAGACCTGTTATAAGGAATTCGACCAGTTTCTCCTGAACTCACGACCACCTCACACGATCCCCTTCCCCTCCCCTCTCATTGGCCACCTCACATGAACTCCCCTCATACGGCCATTTCACACGACCTACCCCTCACAGGACCACCTCACACTCTCTCCTCACACGAACACACCCCCGCGACCTCCTCATCCTGACAACCTCCTCACACGACCTCCTCACGCAACCTCCTCACACGACCTCCTCACGCAACCTCCTCACTCGACCTCCACCTCCTCACCCGGTCACTTCACGTACATTAGATACGTATGCATGCAGGCCGGGAACCGTCACCATCATGCCAGACCAATAATGCGAGGGAAGCCTGATCACAGACGAGGCCAAGTATAATCATTAAATCTTCGACAGACTCATTGTCAGTCACTTGACTTCCAAGGTGTAGCGAAGGGTGGCACTTTAAGAGATTTCGGTCTGCTCGTTCCACACACCCTGAGGTAGATTCAGGTGACGGATTATCGTCTTTGCACATTTGCCACTGTGCCGGAAAGAAACGCTTGAAATCGTGGTCCCGCTGGGACCCAACGAAGAAGGAATGGACGAAAGAAGTAAACATATGGGATCAAGAACGTGTGGTGTGTGTGTGTGTGTGTGTGTGTGTGTGTGTGTGTGTGTGTGTGTGTGTGTGTCATTATTCTCCTATCGTGCCTCATATTTACAATGGAGAACTGCAGTAGTCGTCTGTCACTCGACAATCAGAGTACATTTCCTTTACCTGGAATGCCTCTGAAAAATATGTGTACGTTCCCCCTCTGAGGCGTTAGTTGCCGCTAGGTCACTTAAGGCAGGATGCACCATTCATTGACCTGGTGTGAATAGTAATTCCTTAAGAAGCAGCTTGGAGACGAACCGCTAGGATACTGGTTCTTGCTGGAAGGACCGTCCGGCGTGGCTGGGGCTCCTAAAACACACGGTCTGGGAGTTGGAGGCGAAATCCCTCACCAAATCAGGAAAAAGACATCAGAGGAATTACACAAGAGAACTTGGAACAAAAGTTCGACACTAAGACAAACTTGGAACTGGAGTTGCCACTTAGCTTACCCGTGTTCCCAGTGGTAAAAGAAGAAGACAAGAGAAGATGGGGACGAAGAAAGTAACAAGGTTTCCATTTGGGACGTAAATGTGGAAAATGTATTTGAAGATGGGCGAGTGTATGTGGTCTGGAAAATGGCAAAGAGAGAGAGAGAGAGAGAGAGAGAGAGAGAGAGAGAGAGAGAGAGAGAGAGAGAGAGAGAGAGAGAGAGGCGGGGGGGGGGGGGGGGATATGCTACTGTGCAATGGAGCGTGCAAGATGTGTGCTGTGTTGGGGGGTACGTGTGAACCAATAATAAAACCCGACCTGTCCTAGCTGGAGGATAGCATGGCCTTACCATCCAATAAACCTCACCAGACTGGTGCATAGTAGTACCCCGGGGACACGTGTGTGTATAGTGATGGAGTGGCTCCAGGAAGTCTCGCAGTTCTGCTGTGTTCATTGCTATCCCTTGTTGATTATACCTTGACCATCCAAAATGAATAGAGACGTGCTCTTAAGGTAAGATGGTCCCGGATGCCTCTTCATTTTCACCCCTACAACTCTAGTCGGGAGCCTCTGCCTTACTTTGCGTATACCTTTACGACGATTCCAAGGGCTTTGGTAATTACAGCTCGGTCTGGGGCCAGAAGGTAAAAGGAGCAACGAGAGATCATGAAATTTGCCTCTACCATTGCCTTCGCAAGCAGCAAAAGATGCCATGTTTGACATCGCTCACTCCCGTGCATTATCACTCGTATTACAGCTTCATTCAGATGTAAGCAGACGCGAACTGCGGTGCAGATATCCCCTCTGCCGCACGTCACCGCAGAGGCACGTTTAGCCGATGTAACACTGACGCCTCATTGACCAGAGGGTGGTAACCTTACAGGGAGGGAGCGTTGTAAGTAACATAACTCGAATTCAGAGTCTGGAAGAGACAAATACAGTCCCACTCTCTAGAACACACCAAGTAGACACGCATGAGAGAGAACAGATATATATATATATATATATATATATATATATATATATATATATATATATATATATAATCCACGGTATATTTATGCATATATAGAATGAGAGTGACAAACGTGTTGTTGCAAACGTAATATGCGGACTTAAAGGACCTCTTCCCTCCCTACCCACACACGCACACCTTCCCTGAGGTTTCTGAAGTAGAGCAACACACACACACACACACACACACACACACACACACACACACACACACACACACACACACATTTGACAAGAGGGATAGATCGCACGAACCAAGGATGAAAATATCATAAAGCAGAGAGCAAATGCAGGAGTTGAGATCTACAAACGCCCCGGGTAGGTGAAAATAGTCGTTCCTTTATGCTTTCCTATTGTTTCTGGTGTACTGAGTGGTCATTCGAGGTGGCCACGACTGTGGGATGAAAAAAAAAGAATACTTTTGTAAAAAGATAAGATCAGTAGTATGTGGAAGGTACCACAGACATATGTGAAGAATACGAAAAAGAGATACGGAGGACTGGGTGTAAATGGGTCAAGCAAACGGATAAAAAGAGCGTAAGGCAAGTAACGCGTGTCTTTCGCAAATGAAATTCACATCGACTTGGAACACGACCCTTAAAAAGGCGGGGGGTGGGCGGGGGCGGGCCAGGTGGAACACGACCCTTAAAAAGGCGGGAGTGGGCGGGGGCGGGCCAGGTGGAACACGACCCTTAAAAAGGCGGGGAGTGGGCGGGGGCGCGCGCCAGGTCGTGCATTGGCTAGTCGTAGTTCGTCAGAGCCGACGCTTCGCACCGTCTTCATCGAGGCGTCGTACCGTCGTGCCCAAGGGGTCTTATTTTCGCGCCCGAGAGATTAACAAATTAATGAACCGTGTGATCACCTGTCACCCCCGCTTCATGTAACTCGGAAGGTAAATTGCCGTCTCTTGTTCCTCTCGTTTTTGTACAGGTTTCACCCGGCCCAAACTCTTGGGGTTTACCGTCTTCTGTAAGAGAGGTACAGAGGTGAGTGGCCACCAGCAGTGACTTTAATTTTCTGACTACATTTTCACCGAAATATGGAATTAGAAGCCGTTGGTATTATTCCTGATTTTGTAGTAAAGGCCGCCGTGGTAATCGAACATTAATTAGGAACTGCAAGGAATTATACGTGAACACCTCAGATGTTTCTGTTAACTTTGACCACGTACTTTGAAGGACTGTCGTGGTAGAACGTGCTTTCGTATCGTAGTTTTCGAGAGAAAAATGAGTTTCTCCTGGCATGCACCTGGTCAGTGGGGATGTGCATTTTTTTTTTCTACTACGCAGGTGTCTGCTAGCTGCTGCTGCCGCCACCAACAGTCTGCTTAACCTAAGCTCCATCAAGGCATCTTACTAGGTATGAACCCGGAGGCAAAGTCGGTCACATTGTTGTTTTCATATGTTCATTTTTCCATGTAGTTTCTTTTCATTATCACAGAAAAGTGAAAATGATTCATGCAATGCTTTCTTGATGCTTAGAGTAATTAGTAAGCTAAGACGTGCGGAAGGCCAGCAGAGTAGTCGAGCAGGCAAGGGGATCGAGCAGGCAAAGGAGGTCGAGTTGGTAAGGAGGTAAAGCAGGCAAGGAGGCCGAGGAAGCAGGTTGGCAGGCAGGCGATGTCACCGTCGAGGAAGGAGCGGCTGCCAGAATCCAGCTTACGGGAGCTTTGTCGTAGCCTGTTAGGGATAATAAATGATTCACGGATTGGAAACGACGCCGCTGGAAAATTTCTGAAGGTGCTTGGTGCGTCTGGAGCCGGCGACTGTGTTAGAGGCAACAAAACCCCAGGTCGTACAGTCGCCTCCATTTTCAAGCTTTCGATCCGAAAGACACAAGCCCCCGAGGCGGTCATTTCCAGACGGGTACTAAGGATAGCAGGGGACGTTCCAGAAGCCATGCGTGGCTACGCAGCTCTCAGCCTTACTCTCTCTCACATTCGGAAGAAATAGGATCCAACTGGCACGACGGGCAGGCATGGAAGACTTTGTAAAGCCAAAGACGCGATGTGTACATAGAGAAAACAGCTTAAAACATTCGAGGCCCAACACCCTTCAACACACCTTGCCTGCTGTCATCAGAAACCGCTGGGGGTGCACAACAGAGAGGCTTAACAGTGCATCGGATAAGTAGCTGTAGAGTGTACCAGACCAGCCAGGCTGTTGGGGGCTATAAGGGCCTGCGGGCTACGGCTTCCAGTAGCTTGATCAACCAACGACTCAACAGCATGGGTTCATCCCGGGCTGTGTGGTACAGAAGATCCCAGAAGACTTCACACCAGGTATTCACCTGCGCGGTGCAGACGTATAAGAAAATAAAGTTTAGTACTTCATGAACGGGGTAAAGGAACAATATATTTAATTTACCTCCGGCATTAAAGGTGCCTGATTTAGAAAGGTCAGCCAGCAAACGTTGATATTGGGATGTTGAATGGAATCTCATGTGTCTTGTCGAAACGTCCGTAACTGCCCCAGTTTTGAAATAGCGAGACCTTAACAAGGAGCACTCGCTGTTCTTCTCGAGGCTCACGAGAGAATAGGGCAGTAGGTAAATCAAATGCATTCGTAAACACAGGAGACGCGTGGATGTGGTCAGAGCTGGTTGAGGCTGGACAGTAGGAAGTCCTTCCTCCCAGAACGGAGAATGATAGACGGCTCTCGGGAGGGGGATGCGATACCCTTACGTCTGTCTGCCTTAACGCTGGTTTAGACCGCTCAGGGCCTGGTGTACCAGGCTATTTGTTGATGCGGGTCTTGTTTTGATGTTTGTTTTTCAACCCGATTGGTTGGGTTCACCCACGAAGAAAATGTCCAATTGTCTTTTCGAGGGAGTGCAGGAGTCTCCCTCTACCCGCGGGGTTCCATATATTATGATGTGGCGTGTGAGTATGACTCACAGGAGTGGAGGGAACCCGTGACATTTATGATGGTCATACTCGTGTCTCGCACACACACACACACACACACACACACACACACACACACACACACACACACACACACACACACACGTCTGCCAGTCGGTGGACTAGGTTTGTGCGTTTAAACCAGTCTCTCATTTAACCCAGTCTCTCGTTTAACCTGATCTGCCATTTAACGTAATCTCTCACTTGACCCAGTCTGATTTTTTTTTATGCTTTATTAAACCCGATCTCATTTGTTTTCCATCTAATTAAATCTCTCTCTCTCTCTCTCTCTCTCTCTCTCTCTCTCTCTCTCTCTCTCTCTCTCTCGTTTAACCCAGTCTCTTATTGAACCCAACATCTCATTGCAGCAAAGCAATATCTACGAAGAGGACAACATAGACACTGTCAAATCTCCCAACATGATAATCTGGGTGTTAGGGAAGGGAAGGGGGGGTAACTCAGCACCTTGGGAGAGAACTGTAGAGCAGTTGACGTGGGAGGAGGAACCTCGTAGTTAGATAGTATTATTGGCATCCATTTTCTAGTCGACTTCGTAACTGGCGCTTATGGATCCTAGTTTATCCTTGCTGCGCGCTGTACGTTAGAGGCACTTGCTCGCTTGCCCATTGATCACGAGACCGTCGTATTTGGTCATGACTCAAATATGTGAAGCCTTCGGGTGGAAGACGGCCAATCACAACTCTCCATAGGGGTAACTGCGACCTTTCTGGTTACAACTCCCAGGTCTTAAATAATGCTCCCGCGTTCTTTACGCCCGGGGGATACTAAACCAGTTTTATTGGAGGCAGGCTACTACGGGTGGAGGGGAATCGATAAGGCTTACTTCATTGGTGGGTTGGTGGCGCTATATCTCAGTGGGTTAGTTTTTGGGTGGTAGCGCTGTGTCTCAGTGAGTTAGTTGTAGGGTTGGCGGCGCTGTGTCTCAATGGGTTAGTTGTGTGGTTGGCGGCGCTGTGTCTCAGTGGGTTAGTTGTGTGGTTGGCGGCGCTGTGTCTCAGTGGGTCAGTTGTGTGGTTGGCGGCGCTGTGTCTCAGTGGGTTAGTTGTGAGGCTGGCGGCGCTGTGTCTCAGTGGGTTAGAGGTGGGTTGTGTTCATTCATGGTGGGCTACGGGTTCTTCCCCAGGAGACCAATGGCTGAGCTACGGGGTCACTTCGCCAGCAGGCCAGTCGTGGACTGAGGTCGTTACCCGAGGAGGCCAAAGGCCACTGCCCCAGCCAGGAGGCAATGTCTCTCACGTAAGCGGCCTCGTGTTCCTTAGTTCGCAAGGTCGCTGATTGTCCTGCGACCAAGCACACGCTCGCTGTCCTCCCTTCAACCACCACAATCGTCACCATCACCACCACTCTCACCCACCTTCGTCGCCAGCACCACCACGACTTGCCCTCCGCCGCCGTCATCGCCACCAGCAGCAGGAGCGGTATCAGTACCACAGCTCGATCTTAACTGTCACCTGCCTTACGCCACTATTCTTCCCTCCCCCTCACTCTCGCCTCGCTACCACCACCTCACCGTCACTGACACCATCACCACCACCTCAGTTTCTAGCACCACTGCCTGCCACACCACCACATAATTTCTATATATATATTTCTATATATATTTATATTATATAAGTCTGATTAACTGGACAACCAAGAACAACCAGATTTCCTTGTTACTGGTGTCACTACAGCTCTCATTGTTGTAAATTCTGTCGTGAATAAAGACATATTATTCGTTGGACATGTTGACCTCCTTGTTGTTAATGTTAGGTGTTGTTGCTTAGATATTGGGATAACACTCTTGAGCACGACGGTACGACCTTCGAGCACGACGGTGCGATCCATGGTACGACCCTTGAGCACGACGGTACGATCCTTGAGCACGACGTTACGACCCTTGAGCACGACGGTACGATCCTTGGTACGATCCTTGAGCACAACGGTATGACCCTTGAGCACGACGGTACGATCCTTGGTACGATCCTTGAGCACAACGGTATGACCCTTGAGCACGACGGGACGATCCTTGGTACGATCCTTGAGCACAACGGTATGACCCTGGAACACGACGTTACGACGCTCGAGCACGACGGGACGATCCTTGGTACGACCCTTGAGCACAACGGTATGACCCTCGAGCACGATGGTACGACGCTCGAGCACCAAGGCACGACCCTTGAGCACAACGGTACGATCCATGACGCCATGATAGCCTGGCATTTTGACCTGGTGCCCTGGAGGATGAAAATATTTTTTTGGTCTTTTTATTTAAAGCGAGCTCACAATATTTAACGCAACTGTGATGCAAACACATCGTACCACAGATGTGTGTGTCTCTCTCTCTCTCAGGCCTGTCGCTTTGCTGCCACGACCAGTCATCATTATCATCATCATTATCATCATCATTATCATGATGATGCCTCATGGAAATGTCAAATTTTATCATACCCCATTGTAGACTTTTATCTTTCCCAGGGCCACCCGCAAGGGGGGAACACTGTGCCTCTCTAGTTATGATTTTTTTTTTTTCTAATTTTTCATTTTTGGAGATAAAAATCTTCCACCTACGCAGATACATATTTGATTTTGTTTTTCTTCTTGCTGTATTTGTATATATATATATTACTGCGTTTAACTCCCGCTGTGTTGCAACGTTCTCAGTGGAAATTAATTCAAGTATTGAAATAGAAATAGGAGATGCAGAAGTGCAGAACTTATAAGCATGTTACTCAAGACTTGCTGCAGCAACACCGTGGAATTCATAAAAGTCATATAGCCACGTTTAAAAGCAAGATGGACGTTTTTTTTTTTCGGAAAGGACGTGGAAAATTGTATTTTAATTTGTCGGTGGATGACTCGCTAATGGAAATCCCAAATGGCGTAAAAGTGTCAGTGAACGTCGCCCGCGGAAGGCACAGGGATTTTTCGTTATAGGAGAACAACGTTTGATTATTCTCTCGTCCGTGCGCGAATTATGCGCGGCAAGAACTTCGTAACTCGATGCCTCCTCTCCCCCACCCCCCCTTTTTTTAAACGATTCCAGCGGGGAAAAAAAATCATACAATATGCGAAAGTTTGAAAAACGCGTCCTAGCTACGTTTCTTCGTTGTATACCGACTGACTGTTATATTTCTTTCTTGTATTTCCCCTGATGATGTGATTATTGCACGAAAGTGCACTTGGGAACTGATCGTGTTTCATTTCCCCATGGACTCGTAGGAATATATATATATATATATATATATATATATATATATATATATATATATATATATATATATATATATATATACATGTGTGTGTGTATATATGTATATGTATATATATATTCTGGCGGAGCAGCGAGACTGTTTAAGAAGACTTCGAAGCAGTTCATCTAGTAGTAAAAATTTGGGAATCGTCTCCCAAGCTCCCGGTCTTTTAATGGTTCGAGGCAGTTGCAGCGGAAACCTGGTGCCCTCACAGAGTTTTATAGCCAGCAGAGGCTACCAGGGGTGAGGCTTGCGGAAGGGGTAAGGGGGTTAGGCTCGTGGAAGGGGCGACGGGGAGGGTGGGGCTTATGGAAGGGGTAAGGGGCGAGGGTAGTGGATGGAGTGTGGGGCGAGAGTATGTGGAAGGGATATAGGATGAGGGTAATGGAAGGGGTAGGGAATGAGGCTAGTGGAATGGGTGCAGTGTGAGGCGAGTGGGAGGGGAAAGGAACGAGGCAAATGGATTTGGCATAGTGAAGGTGGACGAGGGAGGGAGGTGGAACGTGCGTGAGTATGAGGAAAATATGTCGGTTGTTGACCTGGAAGGCCGGGGTGTGGAGGGGCTTGAGGGGGAAAACATGGTAGACTGAACTAATGAGAAATTCAGCGAGAAATGACGAAGGAAACTTATGAAAAGTCGTGGTGAAGAAAAAAAAAAAAATGTGCGATAAAGATGGATGTGTAGAAGGAGAGGAGAGAAGAGGAGGATCTTGTAATATGTTTTAGAGGAATATATAGCTGATGAGGGGTATTTGATGGAAGAATTTGACGTGCGTTTGTGTAGGGTAGACAGACAGTCTGTTTGTCTGTCTGGAAAATCTTGTAATTACTCTCTCTCTCTCTCTCTCCCTCTCTCTCTCTCTCTCTCTCTCTCTCTCTCTCTCTCTCTCTCTCTCTCTCTCTCTCTCTCTCTCTCTCTCTCCTGGAGGGTGACGTAGGAACGCTTCATTTTTTTTTGTTTTGCCTGTTATGATGTCGTCTGGCTCTTTAAACCCAGCCTATTTTCGAACCAGCCTACCTTTCCGTTTTTTTTTTTTTTTTTTTTTTTAACACCAGTGGTCCATCAGACCGTTGGTGTCAGCCGGGTGCAGCAGACCCGCGCATCCAGTGCTCTCCTCCGGCCCTTCAAGGTTGATGCTGGAAAGAGAAGAAGAAGAAGAAGAATGATGGTAGGTCGTGGTGAACGTGGAGGGAAGACAGTGGCTGCGAAGAGGGTACAAAGTTTGGCAGTGCGCCGTCCCTGCTCGGTCTGGTTTAAGCGCACGCCAGCTGCGCTACCCTCTCCGCTAGCTGGCAAGTTTGTACGATAAAGAGATATCATTCCTCAGTAGAAAACGATGGACTTGCGTTGTCTTCGATTCTTGCATCACCCTCTCGTAATGAATTCTCTCCAAAATCATTTTGGGTGTTGAGTTTTATTTTATGTGACGATACTGGAAGTGTGTGTGTGTGTGTGTGTGTGAGATGCGTTGTTGACAAGTGCATATTTATTACTTACAAAACCTTACCTTCAACATCCCTGGCGCTGCCCAGTTTCAGGAAACATCAAAAACCATTTTTTTTTTTTTAACAATTTGCCCGGTTGGTTGGGGGGGAAATTAGTTATTACTCTGAAAGGAAATTGTTTTCACGAGGGACTTGTTACTCCTGCTACCAGTGGATGTCGTCGGTGCTTCAGAGAGTTCTAATTTTTTTTTTCATATATTTTTCAAAATTACGTTTAACAGGCTGCGTACGTCAACCGCCCGCTGGAGCGGATGGCTCCCAGTTATTTTCGGAAAGTAGATTATCGCGAGGGTAAGTTGGACAATTTGTCTGGATTCGGGAGGAGGAGGAGGAGGAGTCCGTCCTCCTCCACTTCGTCAGGCCGCTAGAAGGATCAGACACCGTCGTTCTTAATGGCCGTGTTCGTCGTGGCCCCAAGGCCCCCGTGCGAGGCGTGGCGGCCACAGAGCCGTACCGACGTGGACTGAGGATTGTCAGCGTTCCGCTTCAGCTGAAGCGCCACTGTTGTCACTCGAGGGACGAGAGGAGAAGCGAGTCGTGCTGAGGGACGAGGACTTGTCGTTGATGCCCCTTTTGAGTATGACGGGACGACCCTTTGGGCGTGTTGGCGTGGCCCTCCGCCTGGTAAGCATGTGTGTACCGGGGTGTTTTACCGTCGTGAGGTGGTTTGTAAAGTGTTCTTTATGTTATGACAGTTTCCCCCGAAGAAGGAGGAGGAGGAGGAGAAGGAGAAGGAGAGAGAGAGAGAGAGAGAGAGAGAGAGAGAGAGAGAGAGAGAGAGAGAGAGAGAGAGAGAGAGAGAGAGACATGGTAGGGAAAGAGGGAAAGGGAAGATGAGGGAAGCTTTAGGGAGAGTAGGGGATGAGGGAGGTGGTAGGGAGGGAAGGGGAAGGGAGGTGAGTTGGTAAGGAGGGAGGATGGAGAGGGGATGAAAAGTATCAGGTGATGACGATACCAGTGGTGGTGGTGGTGTGGTGTGTGTGTGTGTGTGTGTGTGTGTGTGTGTGTGTGTGTGATGGCGTGAGGCGTGGAGGGAAGTCCTTCAGACGCAGGCAGGTGTCGCTATAGCAACAGTAGGCCAGCGGACAGTGTGAGGTGAGCAGGTGGTAGGTAGCCGCCACGCCACGCCACGCCACGCCCTACCCTCAGGAGCTTCACTTGGTACTCTCTGACCGCCTCTCGCTTGGCCCTCCCTCCCGTGGTCATCGTCGGCTGACTGTTATAGGCGTTGAGAACGAGGATGTGCCTAGTTATGATCATCAGGCACCATACCAGAGTGCTTTAGCCCCTTCAACACGAAGGCACGACCCTTGAACGAGACGGCTATGAACCTTGAATGTGATGGTACGACCCTGAAGCATTACGATGTGGCCATTGAACACGACGGCACACGACCCTTGAGTACGACGCTTCGACCCTTTGGGTATTACGACCCGTCCTTTGACATGCCCTTTGATCTGGCCCTTAAGGGTCCCTCATAAAAAGGTTATGCTTCCTCCAGACTCAAAAAAAAAAAAAAAGATACGGGTTTTCTTTCCCTTGGCAAATCTCTTGATGTTTCACGTCCATTTTTTTCCTTCTTTTACGTTTCTTCTCTGATTCTGAGAGCCTATGTCTCCGGTTGTCATGGACGGCCCTCCCAGCGGACGCCTGCCCCTCCTCGTAAGCTTCTCTCTGATCTCAGCTCGGGTGTTCCTGGTGCTGAGATGTGTTTCCCCTTCTCCTGTCATCTCCAGCGTTGCATTTTTTTTCACTATTGTCGTTATTATTGGTCTCCGTTCTCCTGATGTCTCTTCTTAATATTGATTTTACTTAAGGTCAAGCAGATCTCAACAGTGACTCGTGTCTTTACTCCTGTGTATGTATTACACACACACACACACACACACACACACACACACACACACACACACACACACACACACACACACACCCTAGCCTGTGCCAGGTACCCATTTTATCGACCAACCACTAGAGGAGGACGAACAGCTGGGTGGACTGTGAACCTTCTTTCACGACCAGGATTCGAACCTGTGCGGGTTTGATCCCAGAGGGCCCAGTAACGCTAATCGCTACACCACGGAGATCCGCGCGCGTGTGTGTGTGTGTGTGTGTGTGTGTGTGTGTGTGTGTGTGTTACAAAAGGTATTTAGAGATAGGTTAGATGTAGATAGACGTGGTGTGACTTCTCGTGGTAAAGTAAGGTAAGGTAAGGTGAGTAAGTGTCTTGAATCTGACGTGAATGTCCGCGGCCTCCCGCGCGTCTTGTGGGAGCTACGGGGATGTGATTGGAGTGCCGTGGGCGTGACGTAACGTGGGTGAAGTAGGGGAAATGTCTGGAGTTTTGTTGGGTGTTATTGGAGTCGAGGGGATTGAGGTTGTGTGGGCGTTACCGGGAGGCTGTGGGTGTCACTGAAGTTACTGCGTGTGCTACTGGGGTGCTATGGTTTCGATGGGACATTACGGGTGTTACTGGGATGCCCTGGGATGTCCCTGGAATGTTGTGAGTGTTAGTGGGACGACGACGCGACTGGTTGGCCGGATCATCCGAGAATTACGGTCCGTAATCTTGATATCTCCAGGGTTGAGGAACAGGTTTTTGTTCCTGGGGCCAGTGTGTGGGGGGCGGCGGCTGCTCCTGCTGCTCTGGCTCGTACACTTATGGACGACCTTGCCTTGCCGCCGCCCTCTGCAGGCTGCTGGAACATAAGGAGAGAGAGAGAGAGAGAGAGAGAGAGAGAGAGAGAGAGAGAGAGAGAGAGTCGTACTGTGCCCCGATGAGGGCTTCGTCAGGTGAGAGGGACTTCGAAGTGAGGGAGGGACTCGAGTGGATATGCCCAGATGGATGGCCCCTGATGGGTGGAGTGACTGGAGATCCCATGGTGTTTGCGTCCTTATGGATGGCTTGCATACACTGGATCTTTCTCGTTCTTGTTGGATCACTCGTCTTTGCTGGATCACTTGTTTTTTCAGTGGCTTCGTTGGATCCTCTTTCTCTTCACTGGATCCCTTTGAATTCCCTGGATCGCGTGTCTTTGTTTTCACTGGATCACTAGTTGAATAGGACCACTTCTCTTCAGTGGATCGTTTTCTTCACCGGATCACTCACCTGCTGCACTGGATCACTTATCCACGCTGGGTCTCGTGTCTTCAATGGATCCTCTTCCCCCGATCCTCTTTTTTTCCCCCCTTGACTGGATCACTTGTGCAGCGTCATCGATCTCACCGGTTGATGGTGGGAAGAAAGTAGTAGGAAGTGACCTGATCTCGCACATGACACCTTCCATCACTGAACCCTCTCTCCTGACACCTTCCATCACTGAACGCCCTCTCTCCTGACACCTTCCATCACTGAACGCCCTCTCCTGACACCTTCCATCGCTGAACGCCCTCTCCTGACACCTTCCATCGCTGAACGCCCTCTCCTGACACCTTCCATCACTGAACCCTCTTTCCTGACACCTTCCATCACTGAACGCCCTCTCTCCTGACACCTTCCATCACTGAACGCCCTCTCCTGACACCTTCCATCGTTGAACGCCCTCTCCTGACACCTTCCATCACTGAACGCCCTCTCTCCTGACACCTTCCATCACTGAACGCCCTCTCCTGACACCTTCCATCTTTGAACGCCCTCTCCTGACACCTTCCATCACTGAACGCCCTCTCTCCTGACACCTTCCATCACTGAACGCCCTCTTCTTACACCTTCCATCACTGATTGAATGATTGAGTTTGTGTGTTTGTAATGATCCAGTTTGTATCCTTCCCCCTCCCCCATTTTCCCCAGCCTTTCCTCCATTTCCTTCCCTTCCCTCTCCTGCAGCAGATGCTCAAGTGCAACTTGAGCCTCTGCTGCACCATCCGTGGGTTGTGATGAGTCAGGATCTGGGGAGGTCAGATAACAGGAGGCACGGTTGGTCGATGACGAGGTTATCTGCGGGCACAAGTCTTATTTGCGTTAGAAAACACGATTTTAAAGCAGAGGGCGCCTACCTCCCCCGCCGCCGCCGCCCACACACACACACACACACACACACACACACACACACTCACACACACACACACACACACACACACACACACACACACACACACACACCTCCGGGGTTGTTCGTTGATGTCGTCCGTAGCGATTGTTGGTGAGTCGTCCGTGTCTCCTTCAGGTCTTTGGAAAGGACCTGGCGGCTCCCCGGCGTTCTCTCCAGGTGCTCTCAGCGCCCCCCGCGCACCCCTCCCTGGCGTGTCCCCCGGCCCTATTGTCGACGCATGTTGGCAGCGCGGGTCATGAACTCTTACACGTCATGGTGGGCAGACGTCCGTAGTCTACCCACATCGAGGGAGTCATGAGTCTGGAGTCCGTCTGCCCATCATGGGGGGAAAACCCTCCTTCTTTGCCAAGGACGGGGAGGGAGAGACAGACTCCACTCTCGGGTATTAAACTTAGAGCAAGACGAGAGAGAGAGAGAGAGAGAGAGAGAGAGAGAGAGAGAGAGAGAGAGAGAGAGAGAGAGAGAGAGAGAGAGAGAGCGTCAGCTAGAGAACGGGTGACGGCCGACTCAACTCCCGTGGAATTAAATTTTAAGCAAGACGCACACCGTCTTGTCTGCCCGAGTAAACCCTCGCCGAGTTCAGGGGCCAGTCTCATCAGTCCGTTCAGGGTTTCAGGGTTCTACGGGAGATGGCTGGCCGCCTCGTCTCGTCCGTCATATCAGAGTTCAGAATTGACTAAACTTACCTCGAGATGGCCCGTCTTGTAAGTTAAATCGGCGAAGTACTTCACTCCACCGAGGCAACTTATTTTAAGTCGGCTTACGGTAAAGTTCAGTTCGACTGAGTGGCGAGATTGAGTGTGTCTCTAGTATGGGGATTATGTTCTCTGGGAAGATGCTTATCATACCTGTCTCGTAGGTTACGGGGGGGGGGGGGGGGGTAAAGATATGTAGAGGGGTGTCGACTGAATGAGTCGCCCCTCTTAAGTGTAAAGTGTAAGTTGGCCACATATATATTTTTTTTGCCTCAACCTCGAAAAGAAATATGAGCTTCCCTTTTCTCTTCTCCTCCTCCCAAGATGGCTGTAAAGTTATCATTTTAGGCTTCAGGATTTACTACGATGGCGACGCAGTGATCATCTAAGGTTTAAAAGTTGAGAGACGTGGCTACCGTAGACGTGGACTACTTTTTGGAATGTTATTAATCCCTTGAACACGTCGCTACGACCCTTGGGTATGGCGACCTTGGGCTCCTTTGTACGACCCTTTGGTATGACGACCTTGGGCCCCTTTGCGCGACCTGGGGGCCCTATGACCATCATACCCAAAGGTGGCATAGTCGTGTTCATGGAGGGAGAGAGTTCGCCTGGATCGCCCTAGGCAACGAGACCCTTCAAATCATATCTCGTTTAGCAAGTTTCCTCCTCCTCCTCCTCCTCCTCCTCTCTCTTTCATTCCTGCTCCTCCGCGCAAAGAAGGGGGGCGTGGGAGGCATGAAATTGGATGTAAGGCGTGGGAAGAAGGCTCATGAAGGGTCGCAGGAAGCGTTATGAAGCGTGGGGAAGGCTTGTGACTTGTGGAGGCAGGGGAACACCAGAGGGCATGTGAAGAGGAAGGGAAGGCGTGGTGGTGGCGGACGAGGCGTGTGTGTGTGTGTGTGTGTGTGTGTGTGTGTGTGTGTGTGTGTGTGTGTGTGTACAGGTAGTTGCAAGACGTATATATGAGGATAGTACTTGCCAGGTGTTCGAGACGCGGAAGTTTGTTTGAGGATAGTTACAAAGGCTGACATGAGGCTTGTATCAGGGCGGATGTGAGGATGGTATGGAGACTTGGAGGCGTGTGTGAGGTGATGGTATCGAGACGTGGGTGAATAGAGCGTCAGGGAGTGATAAGAAGCCTCGTAGATCAGAATGTCAAAGAGCTTGATAAGTCGTGTGCAAGCAGAGCTTTGTGGAGTGAGGCAGCTTGTTTCAGTAGAGCCTTTAAGGGCGTGGCGAGGAGTGTGGGGGTGGGGGCAGTTGCGTCAAGGTGTGTGTCAAGGCGTGGGAAAGTGTGTTACGTGGCGCGCCAAGGAGGGAGGAGGGGGCATGATTGAGTCGCATCAAGGCGTGGGAAGGGTTAAGTTAGGCATGGGAGGACTAACTTGAGCTGCGCCTTAGGGCGCTGGAAGATGCGTGGGCTTGAACATCGAGGCTTGGGAAAGATGTGCGCGTGAACCGAGCGTTGGGGCGTTGGAAGGCGTTTTGTAAGCAGAGCGGCTACAGGCATGGGAGGGCCTGTGTGTGTGTGTGTGTGTGTGTGTGTGTGTGTGTGTGTGTGTGTTTGTGTGATGAAGCATCCGTCGAGGCGTTGGTGGGTGGGGGTAAGGTGTGTGACCCGAGCGTCAGTCAAGGTATGAGAGGACGTGTGGGAACACCACCTCGTCAAGGTGGTGTTGGTGGTGGTGGAGGAAGTTTCCCCTCCCCCACCCCACACCGAAGACGAGGCGTCAGGTTCCACTTCAAATTTGCCCGTCTGCGATATTTATTGGTGGAGGGACGTGGGTGCAGGGGAGGGTGGGGGTCGTCAGGAACCCGGACTCCCACCATTAAAGATGATGCTTCCGTGCTCCGCCGGCCCCATGTTCCGTGTTCTGGACGCGCGTGTCCCTCTCGGTTTTCTGTCACGTCCCCGCCTCGTTTTGCTCCCCTGCTGTACCCTTTTACCTTTCGGTCGGTCGGTGTTCTGGGTCAGTCCCCCCCCCCGTGTTCTCTCGGTGGCACGAGTCTTGCCTTCTGTTACGCGAGTGTCGTCGTGTGGTGCTCTTCCCTGCCTGTGTTGCCTGATTCCAGCAGCGTCTCGTCTTCGTCTGTCGATGTTTTTCTGTTTCTTTTCAATCCCTCGTTGCAGTGTGAGGAGATCTAGTGCATTCAGATATGATGATCTATCGGTGCTGTCTATCTCAGATCGTCTGTACTGCCACAGGGTACAAATTACGACTATCAGTGCCCCTCAAATGACATTGGTATACATAGATTGGTATACATAGTTTGTTATATATATATATATATATATATATATATATATATATATATATATATATATATATATATATATATATATATATATATATATTCTTTTCTTTCTTTCAAACTGTTCGCCATTTCCCGCATTAGCGAGGTAGCGTTAAGAACAGAGGACTGGGCCTTTGAGGGAATACCCTCACCTGGCCCAATTCTCTTTTACGCCGGTATGCTTATTATCTTTGACACCGCCTTCGTATTTTGTCACAGCGAGTGATCAGGAGTAATCCTCGCTGAGTGGGGAGAGGATAAACTGCGAGTATATATATATATATATATATATATATATATATATATATATATATATATATATATATATATATATATATATGTATATATAGCTTATCCCTGCTGAGTGGTGTATGTTTATTGAGTGGTAGGTGTTATCCGTGCTGAGTGTTTTATGTTTACGGAGTGATAGTTGTTATCCTTGCTGAGTGGTTTATGTTTACAGAGTGGTAGTTATTATCCTTGCTGAGTGGTGTATGATTTACAGAGTGGCAGTTATTATTCTTGCTGAATGGTGTATGTTTACAGAGTGTTAGTTGTTATCCTTGCTGAGTGGTGTATAGTTACTGTGTTATCCTCGCTGAGTGTCGTTAGTATGTGCAGCATTAGGCAGTTAAACTGGCAGTTTATCCATGATGAGTGATGTAAATGTAATTTGCGCCGTGTGTTTGGGAGTTAATTTGGCAATGTGACTGTTATCCTTGCCTAATAGCATACGTTAGGATCCCAGTAATGTGTGTGTAATGCTAATTAAATAGTGTGTGTGTGTGTGTGTGTGTGTGTGTGTGTGTCATGCTCGTTAAGGGGAGAGGTAATCGGGCAGGACGGAGTGTGACACAGCCAAGTTCAGCGCTCGGTTAAATGTGTTCAGGTATATGCTTGCGGCATTCGCCATTGACGTATGTTCGGCGAGAGAGAGAGAGAGAGAGAGAGAGAGAGAGAGAGAGAGAGAGAGAGAGAGAGAGAGAGAGAGAGAGAGATCGACGCGAAAAGAGGGCAACGAGACGAAGAAAATCCCTCCCCTTCGTCTGTGGAGTTCGCGTGGGTCTGCAGAACCGCACCTTGCAACACCCTCGGTCGAACCAGCGACCCGAGGGTTGGAAGACACCACTTCCAAGACGAAGACATCTCCAGGTGTTCAACAGATGACAGTAAGCATCCTCCCAGTGCGGTCGAAAACGGGGTGGCAGTGCTCACGTCCTTATTATTTTTTTTTTTTTTTCTTTACGCCTTATGTTATTGATTGTGTTATCGGCGTGCGCCCAAGATGCAAGAAATCTGGTCGGGTACTGCTACTTCCCCTGGGATGCGTCCCAGTCCAAATGGAGAGGGAGGGAGGTGTGGGTGGATGGAATCAGTCAGGGTTGGGTTATGAAGACGTTGGGACGATATATTATTTTCTCCTTCTCAACGAGACAGATATTGCTCATCACCACCCTCAAACGGAAAGGCTTCTAGTTATGAGATTGTGCGAGTGAGTTAGTGGAGACGAGATACGTTTCGTCTCTCTCTCTCTCTCTCTCTCTCTCTCTCTCTCTCTCTCTCTCTCTCTCTCTCTCTCTCTCTCTCTGATCACGTTTTACGGTTGTGTACCCGTGGCCCCCTGGCCTTTCGAAAGTTTTAGATAGGCGTGCGTTTTCGTACAGTGTCAAAAATAGTCTATATTTATGAGCTTTATTTAATTTTTTTATCATTAATTTCGAAAAACGTGAGAATCAGGTTCCATTAACGGTCATGTAACTTTGCTGGAACAGTAGAGAGCAGACGAGGCCTCACGTTAATGACCCTGCAAATGAACTTAATTAACAAACTCCTCTGGTTTTATATGGACTTGTGGGTCAAAGTCACACATCACTAGCTTGGACGACTCCAGGCTTTGCGGTGTATGGGAAGACCAGATGTAATGGTTCATGACGAGGGTTATCAAGGTGGAGGGCAGTAATAGTGCATTGGAGAACCAAGAGAACAGAGGACGTCTTGGTCTATTGGGAAGGTTCTTCATCATCTCAAGGACGGCAGTAGTATCCAGCGTTACTAATGTCTATAGATGAAGGCGCGGGTAGTAAAGCAGAATGGCTTCTGCACACACACACACACCCCAGTCACCTATTCACCACTTCCACCCCAGCATTAGTCATGATGTGAACACGTCCTCTTAACTAGCATCATGGCAATTGCTCGCTGTGCTCGTGGTTGTTGAGGGAAGGCGTAATTACCCTTTGCCGAAGTGACCCGTCCCCAAGCCTTGCGGTACAGGACGACCTCTCTCTCTCTCTCTCTCTCTCTCTCTCTCTCTCTCTCTCTCTCTCTCTCTCTCTCTCTCTCTCTCTCTCTCTCTCTCTCCTGTATCATGTATCGTCTCTGCTGGTAATTTAGTGCCATTAAATGTCCTTCGCCCTGCAGTGTTTTTCTACTGGTGTATCGTATGTTGTCTTTTTTAATGGTAGCAGCTGTGTGTGTGTGCGTGTGTGTGTGGGTGTGTGTATGTGGGTGTAGTGGCATGTGTGAGGGGCGCCTGTGTGTGTGTGTGTGTGTGTGGGGTGCCTATACCGACGGGTGCGCTCGCCTCCTTCAATCGTGTTGATATCACTTCTTATCCTGACCCGCGTGTAAAGAGATACAAAAAAGAATGGAATTGCAAAAGGCTGCATGCAAAGCGACAGACCATTGGATCGTATTGGGGGAACTTTGTGTGTGTGTTGGTGGAAGGTATCAGAAACTCGCAGATGAGAGTGTGGTAAAAGTTCGAAGGCATATAGATAATTTAAGAGAGAATAACCTGCAAACTGTCCGATGTGATTAAAGAAGCTCACATAATGTGAGTCGTGGACTTTGATGCGAAATATTGGTCAGTTTTATTCTCAGACGCATCTGTAGTACTGCTTTTCAACCACCTTAATAGCAGAGTCATTCCATGTGTTGACAGCCCTGTCGAGGCGAAAGTACTTCGCCACACCTCGAGGTATAACGTAAGTCCCACAAATTTTTTTTGGTGAGCTATTACCACAAGTGAAAGCCGACGAGTCGAGTCTTACGTGGCTTGATAGATCCATCACAGCTCATCACAAAGTGTCTTTTGATCATTTCGGATACTTGTGTTAGATCGCCTCTCAACCTCCTCGTTTCTGAGCTGAACAGATTCAAGTCTTTAAGTTTAACCTGCTCTCTCTCTCTCTCTCTCTCTCTCTCTCTCTCTCTCTCTCTCTCTCTCTCTCTCTCTCTCTCTCTCTCTCTAACCATAAGATAATTTCTTTGTTTTCTTTTTAACGATAAGGTAATTTTTTTTTTGTTTTGTTTTGTTCCCGTAATGACGTATTTTGTTTGTTAAAATGACCGGTGTTGTCCAGAACGAATTGATATTTTCTTTTTATTTTCAAATTTTTTTATATATATATTTCTGTGATTGATATTTTCCCGTCTGTAATGACCGTTGTTTTATTTTCGCTTTTATAGCCAACCGGTTTTTTTTTCTTCTTTTTTTTTTCTGAATGTATTTTTCGTACTGTGTCTGAATATTAACCCTGCCCGGATAGCTAGTATTACATGGGTAGCTTGTGTCCTTGTGAAGGCTCAGTGTGTGTGTGTGTGTGTGTGTGTGTGTGTGTGGTATTATATTTCGTTGTTGTCTCTAATGTAATTAGATTAGTGTCGGTAAATGAGATATTGAATTGCTCTTGTTTTTTTTTTCTTGTAACAAATAATTTCATGTTTTTTTATTATGATGTACTCATTGATTTATTTTTTCTTTTCAGGTTTGTATGGCTAGGGAGGAGCGTTTGAGTGTCAAGGGGGTAGGTATGAGGGAGAGGGTCGTACGCGTGTGGGTGGCTGGCCGCCCGCCCCCCCGCCCGCCCCCTCCCTCCAGAGCTCAGGTCGTATCCAATACGACCCGTCTCCACTCCCTCCCTCCCTCAGTCTCCATCCCATTCCCTCCCCCCTTCTCTCTCTCTCTTCCCTCCCCCCCTCCCCCCCAAGGCCCTCCACACCAACCCATGCCCTTGTGACACTCCTCTCTCTCTCTCTCTCTCTCTCTCTCTCTCTCTCTCTCTCTCTCTCTCTCTCTCTCTCTCTCTCTCTCTCTCTCTCTCTCCCCTCTCCCCACCCTCTCTCTCTCTTCTCTCCTCCCCACTCCTTCCCTCCCCTCCCCTCCCTCGTTACTAAATTAAGCTATCGATCCTCGATGCACGTGTCCTACATGCCCTTTAACCTACCTGCTCATCCTGCCTCCCCCCCGGTGACGTAGGTAGATACCAACCACGCCGCTCTGTAGCCGGTCTTCCCTCACACACACACACACACACACACTCTCTCTCTCTCTCTCTCTCTCTCTCTCTCTCTCTCTCTCTCTCTCTCTCTCTCTCTCTCTCTCTCTCTCTCTCTCTCGCTACAGGTATCGCGTTACTTTCTTTTATCCTCCCTACCTGTGGTAATCCACCCGCGCTATGTGTAAATTACCTGTGTATACAGGTATGGAGAGGGACTCCTCCTGCATTTGCGGAGCCCCATGTGTCTCTCTCAGTATGACTTCCTCTGCTGTCGTCCAACTTTCTTATTTTTAACTTTTGCGCTACTTATCATCATCCACCAGTGATACTCTCATGTGACCTCACGACCTTTTTTTTTCTAGTTTGTTTACAGTGTGTGTGTGTGTGTGTGTGTGTGTGTGTGTGTGTCAATCAGCATTCAGTTTGGACGCCACATACCCTGTCTTTGTCCCTGTACATCCCTTGTGACCTCCACTTGTAATGACGTCGGACAGCCTCTCTCTCTCTCTCTCTCTCTCTCTCTCTCTCTCTCTCTCTCTCTCTCTCTCTCTCTCTCTCTCTCTCTCTCTCTCTCCTCCCTGTTTCCTCCATTCCCTCGTTCGTTGATGCCGCCTTCCTCCCTCCCTCCTGTGGCATCTGTCATTCGGCATCACACACTACCCCTTCTGGCACATTGCCTTTTCCCCCCCTCATGACACGTCCAAGGCGTAGGGCCATATGAAGAGCTGCACCTCCTCCCTCCAGCCAGCACCTCGGATGGATGTGGGTCGCCTCCGCCGCCGCCAGCGACAGGAGCATCAGCGCCCCCTCACACGCACTGGCCAGTGTCAGTAAGTCAGGATTGCTCGAAGGGGCGGTAGGTAAGTGAGGGAGCGACCGTGTACCGGAGTAGGATTGCCAGGTCGGCCTCGATGTGCGAGATGACAGCTCTTGGTGTCGTGTGCCCAACAGACCTGGGAGGGTCGTTGTGGCATCGTGGTAGCGCCACAGGCCAGCGACATGACGACGTGTTCGGCCCTTCTCTACCTCCCGTCCCTCCCTCCCCCTCCCCGTGTGGTTGGGATGGCCTGGCGTTTTGATGAACAGGTCCCTTAAAGGGTCAGGAGGTCAGAGGTCACGACATTATACCCAAAGGGGTCCGGTCCGGTCCGTCCGTCCGACCCCATCACCCACCCACCTCCCACCACCAAACCGTGCTCAAGAAGTCCGGGGTCTCTCTCTCTCTCTCTCTCTCTCTCTCTCTCTCTCTCTCTCTCTCTCTCTCTCTCTCTCTCTCTCTCTCTCAGCATTGTCGTTACATATATTCCTTGCCTCGAAACTTGTATATATAGTGCCGGGGGGTGTCGTCGTGTTTAATGCCGCCCTTGTCGCCTTGATACTGGCCGTCGTGTCACACCGCTGGAAGTGTCTGGCATAGTACTGGCACTGTTGGAGATATGGTATACACACAGACACACACTCTCTCTCTCTCTCACTGCTGCGAGGCTTATATGGCACTGTCGGCGATGCAAGGTGTTGCGTGATCCGTCAGCGCTGCTGTACGATTGCTGGTTAGGGGTGGTCAGTGATGCATGTGCTGTAGTTTTCATTTGTTTTGTTCCCACTGTATCATAATGCCAGTTATCCACTGCCTACTGTATTATAGTGCAAGTTATTTTCTCCCTGTTGTGTATTGTAGTGCTAGCTATATTTTTCCTTATTGTATAGCAGTGCCAATTATTTAGTCCTTACTGTATTTTAGTGCCAGTTTTTTTTTCTATTCGTGCTGTATTACAGTGGCTGTGTTAGTGTCCGTGCTGTATTCCAGTGCGTAATGGTTTGTCCTGGCTGTATTTAGGCTGCGAATTTTGATCTTGCATTTTACCAGCTTCGCGAAATTTGAAAAAGAGAAAAATTTGAAAGCTATTTGCATCGGCGTACTTAAACCCATTTTGCTGGCTGAGGATAAGGATCTCCTGAGAACGGATAGGAGTTTCAATCATTCATCCTTGTCATTTATCATTTTATCATAATCCTGTGAGGGATGCCCCAAGTGCTGGAGGATCTGAAGAGAAGGCGTGTTCCTCACGCCCTGCGTCTGTCGTCTTTACGTCCGTGGTCGCAGATGTCCCTCCTGCTGCAGTTACGTCAGTGGTCGCAGATGTCCCTCCTCCTGCAGTTACGTCAGTGGTCGCAGATGTCCCTCCTGCAGTTACGTCCGTGGTCGCAGATGTCCCTCCTCCTGCAGTTACGTCAGTGGTCGCAGATGTCCCTCCTGCAGTTACGTCCGTGGTCGCAGATGTCCCTCCTGCAGTTGCGTCCGTGGTCGCAGATGTCCCTCTTCCTGCAGTTACGTCAGTGGTCGCAGATGTCCCTCCTCCTGCAGTTACGTCAGTGGTCGCAGATGTCCCTCCTTCTGCAGTTACGACACGAGGATTCCAGGATCCTCTCGTCTGCCTGGAGACTAAACTTTAAGCCCCCTTGTTGAACAAAGCCTCCCTCCCTGTCTCCCTCCCTCCCTCCCTCCCTTATCTCTCTCTCCCCCCTCCTGCTGCCCTCTTCTGTGCCTTCCCTCATCCCGCCTTACTCCATCATCGTCATCTACTTCCTCTCCTCTCCCTCATCCCCTCCATCTCCCTTCCTGTATCTCTCGCTATTCTCCCTCTACCTGTCTCACTCTCACCTATTCTCCCTCTGCTTTATTATATCCCATCTCTCCCATCCCAACGTCCGCCCCTCTCCCCCGCATCTTCCCATCACCCTTTCCGTCCGCTTTGCCCCCTATATTTTTCCCCCATCCTATCCCATCCCTGAGTCGAGAGACTCCCTCCCCCTTCCCCACTTACTCTCCCAACGCCCTCCACCACCTCCCCCTTCCCCTCTCCCTCCCCCTCCCAGCAGGATGATATTAGCAGGGTGGAATTTCCAGGGAGAGAGAGAGAGAGAGAGAGAGAGAGAGAGAGAGAGAGAGAGAGAGAGAGAGAGAGAGAGAATGCCCGGAGGCAATATTTACGTTATATATATTTTACGTCGGGAGGGGAAAAAAAAATATATGAATTATATATTTCATTTTTTCTTAACGTTACGTCGGGTGTAATTTGCTGCTTGCGCAAATGAATATTGTCTTGCTTAATTGATTATCTGAAATATTAAACGGAGCGAGTCTACCCCACCCTCCTGAATGGTCTGTTTTATGCATGTGTCACCTGCCCGCATTGCCAAATTGAAATATAATGGAGCCGTAATTAGACTGCTTGCCAAATGAACATTTTCAGGCGTTTTTTTATTCTTTTTTTCTTTTTTTCCTAAGGGATATCCTTGGATATGTAAATTTTAAAGTTTTCTATAATGTTTTTATTTTCTTTTTTAAGGTCAGGATGAGCGAGTGGATGGTTTTTAGGTGAGGATCAATAGGAGATGTTTTGGGTAAAGAGGTGGTGTTGTTTTAGGTATGGAGTAGTTAGGTGATGTTTTAGGTAAGGAGGACAGTAGGTTATTGTTTTAGGTTAGGTCTGGTAGGTGATGTTTTAGGTAAGGAGACCAGTAGGTTATTGTTTTAGGTTAGGTTTGGTAGGTGATGTTTTAGGTAAGGAAACCAGTAGGTTATTGTTTTAGGTTAGGTCTGATAGGTGATGTTTTAGGTAAGGAGACCAGTAGGTTATTGTTTTAGGTTAGGGCTGGTGGGTGATGTTTTAGGTAAGGAGACCAGTAGGTTATTGTTTTAGGTTAGGTCTGGTAGGTGATGTTTTAGGTAAGGAGACCAGTAGGTTATTGTTTTAGGTTAGGTCTGGTAGGTGATGTTTTAGGTAAGGACCAGTAGGTTATTGTTTTAGGTTAGGTCTCGTAGGTGATGTTTTAGGTAAGGACCAGTAGGTTAATTGTTTCAGGTTAGGTCTGGTAGGTGATGGTTTAGGTAGGGAAGAGTTTCTGATGTTTTAAGGTTAAAAGCTAGTAGGGGATGGTTTGGGTAAAGACCAGTTAAGAGATGTTTTTAGGTAAGGACCAGTCGGGGATGTTATAGGTCAGGAGTGGGTGATGTTTTGAGTAAGGACCAGTAAGTGGATGTTTTTCAAGTTCAGATCTCTGAAGCAGAATTCACAGGTTTTGTGTGTGTGTGTGTGTGTGTGTGTGTGTGTGTGTGTGTGTGTGTGGTAGGGGGAGGATGTGGTGGGGGGGGAGGGTCACTCTGTTCATACCCACGGCTCTCTCTTCGAAAGAAAAATTAGAACTATGTATGTTGATTTCATTTCTTTTTCTGTTCATGTGAACAGGAGAATTGTACTGTTGGAAGATGGTGGAGGCAGGACTGAACGTTGAGACGTGTAAGAAGATGCCTCGATGGCCCGCCTGTCTGTACAGGACAGTCCGCGATTTTTTTAATTTTTTTTTTTTGAAAAGGAAGAAAAAAAAAAGAAAGAAAAGAAAATCATTTAACAGAATTAATTAAAATATTTGGGAGAGCTATTATGCAAATGACATTCCGGGAAACATAGCACCTTCCTCCGAAGATAGAAGACTTGGCAAAGAAAATTCACTAAAGAAGTTATGAATGAGAGAATAGCGGATGGGGGGAGGGAGAGACGGGTGAGGGGTGTTTTAAGATGGAAAATCCTGCTGTCGTAAATTTGAATTTTTTTTTAATTTGATTTTTTTTTAACTACTAAGATGGGAATTACAGGAGAAAAAAAAGGAAAAAAAAAGGGGGTGGGAGATGCTGCTGCGCAGCGCCGCGTTTGTTGGGTCGTTCATTAGCGAGGGAGGAAGGGAGGGTGAGGGAGAGTGTGTCTCGTTACGAGGGTGGGTGGTGGGAGGGGGGAACTAGCGAGTTAGCTTAACCGTGTGATTATAATCGTCAGGTTGTGTGTGTGTGTGTGTGTGTGCGTGTGTGTGTGTGTGTGTGTGTGCGTGTGTGTGTGTGTGTGTGTGTGTGTGTGTGTGTATGTTTGTGTGTAGGGGCCCCCTGTGTCTGCTCGTCCCCAATGGTCTCTCGTCGAAAGAGAAATCGTTATGATGACGTACGTTAAGATTTGATTTTTTTTTTTTTTCTATGCCCGAAATCGATATAGGTTGAGGGGTCGATGGCCTTTTTGGTCGATAGCCATTCAGTCGAGCAGCTTCTTTGTGTCTTGCTCTCTGTAGTGGGGAGTGAGCCTACCCCATCACTGTCTGGTCTGTGGTGTAAAGGCTTCTATTTTCCCTTCTTCTTTCTTCTATAGCTCTGGACTCTTCTCGTTGTGGTCATCCTCCTTAGGGTCTGTGTGGCTGGTATCATCTGGTTTTCCCGTCCGCGGTTATGTGATGTTTTCCGAAACTCGTGTACGTATGGTGTAGCTCACGGTCGATATGGTGATTGTATGTGGTAAGGCTCCTGTGTGTGTGTGTGTGTACGAGGGAATCAGTTGCTCTTGTGTATATATACAGGTGACTGTTACTCCCACCTCTTTATGATCGTCTTTCATATGTCATGGCCTTAGACTCTCCCTTATCACAGTCTGAAGTTCGTCTGTTCTGCAGACAGCTTCTGTTTTTTGTTTCATCTGTATGGTCTGTGGGGTTTCTCCCATCATTCAAGTCTTTTGCCGTCTGTACATAACACCTCCTCTTTCCTCTCTCCTCCATCTAGCCTGCTATCACCCAGCTGTACAGACACACACGAGGTGGTTCATTTGTCTCGCGAGAGTGTACACAAACTCGAGGACGCGTTGGGATTGTGATTGGCACAAAGGGGGGGGGACATCGGGACACTTCTTGACCTTGCTAATGGAGCTCCCAGTTAGCCAGTCAGAGTTAACGATGGTTTGTACCCGACACGATGTGTAGATAAGATTTAGAATATCAGTATTGGTATTGGTGGAGCGAGTAGGAGTTGAGGGACTTTGTTGTTTTATGAAGGGGAACCAGCACCACCTTTAACGACTAACCACGACCATCATCACCACCACCACCGCTGTCAGCGTCACCTGAATCAGCGCCAACACGTCTATCGACGCCTCCTCCGCCAACACCATCAAACACCTTCACCAGCACCACCGCATACTCCTCCTCCAACACCATAAACACCTTCGCCACCGCCACCACGACAGTCCTCACCACCACCACCACCACCATTAGTAATAGTAATAGTGGTGGGTTTTATCATGCTGTGTGTGTTGCATGTACATTGTGTTTATGGACAGAGACAGAGAGGGAGAGAGGCTCTCAGCATCTAGAGATGTGTTTATTGTAACAGCTGACTAATAGTTTCGCCTTTGCAGCCCTGCGCTATGTCCGGATTAAGCAGGCGGCTTGTAGACGTCGTGTGTGTGTGTGTGTGTTTCTAATTGCATTTTATGATTTTCGTCGCTGTAGTTAGCGAAGATAAATATAGAAGAAAAAAAAGAGCTATGATAAACGAGCGACATTGTATTCCTCTTCTTCCCGACTGTTTTCTTCGCGAAGGATTTGATATGCGAGCGACGGATGATCCTGTTTGTAAACACGAATGTTGCCATTTGGATTTCCATTCTTGAACCCCCCACCATTTCACGTCATCTCTTACGACTCGGCGGGAGGGAAAGGTCGCACGTTGTCGACGTCGAGTTTTTCCCGATATTCTTCGCAGGGGATTTGGGTCACTGTGGTGGCAAGTGATAGTGGCTATAGGGGCTACATTGCGTGAGAGCGTTTTTATTTTCCCTCTCAAGGATTAGTTATGGGATTTCAGTACATCCAAGTACAAGCGATTTTGTGTAGTATTTTCTGTCCGGGATGTTTGGTTTCTATCGGGAGTTGAGGCAGAAGCCTTGTCTTTGCAGGTCTTCTCCTCCCTCAGTTCTTACGCCGAGTCCAGGGTGGCTGAGGAGGGACGTCGGTCGGCGGAGGCAGCGGTGCACTGAACCGGTCGGTCAATCCAGGACCTCTCCTCGATGTCCCCGACCATATTGTCTCTTCGTGGCTTGTGTGTTGGTAAGAGGGTGATGTCTCGACTCGCCTCACCAAGCTTGGCCGCTGAGCGTCTCTGATAACATTAAAAAAAACGCTGTAGCCGCGTCGGCTTGGATGGAGATTTTGCGTTTAATGCTTCTTTCTTTTCATTATTCCACTGGACATGTGGGTGTATTCTTAACATTCGACATCAAGCGGATTACGTTTCGTTCGCTCGTGCTGGGCTTAATTCCGAGGCATTGGACTCTTCCAGTGAATAGAGAGGTTGAACCATGAGGTGACACGTGGGCAGAAAGCATGTTATTTTATTTTCCTTTTGTCGGATATTCGATTATAAGACGTATCCCGAAATCTTTTTTGGTATTTCAGTGACCTGTCACTTGAAAGGCCTGGTCAAAGGCCAGATTATCAAATCCAAGAGTCGCACCGCCGTACTCTAAGGGTGAAGGCTCAAGGAAGCAGCAGCAGCAGCAGCAGCAGCAGCAGCAGCAATCGATTCAAGGAATCAGGGAGAACAGACTCTTTAAAGATTCTGAATCGCCTTTCCATCTACATAGGAAAAAGTATTCCTTTGACATGATACTTTTGTTCGTGAAGATGTACCGACGTTCACACGAAGAGGACTGAATGGAGGAGTGCATTCGATGCTTGTGTCCAGGATGGTGTATTATGGCTCTTTATATATTTCTAAATGTTTCATGAATGAGTTCTGGACTATTGCCGATTGCGTCTTTTATGTGTCCTTGAGGTCCCGACCTTGTCCAGGCTGCATTCTGGTCGTGTCCCGACCTGAGGCGAGTCCTAGGACGTGTGTGATGTGCGTCCTGGTCGAGTCCTGGCTCTCTCCTGGACGTGCCCTGGGAGAGGGCCGGCTGGTGATAAAAGAGAGGTGCTGTTGTAGCAGCGGACGGCTCCAGCCACCAGTAAAATACAGGTCAGCTGATCGGGAAATTTTTATTGGCCTGGGAGAAGCGGGGCGGGACCAGGGGCAGGGAGAGAGAGAGGCCGGGAATGGGGCAGCCTGCAGGAAGAGGGAGGGGAAAGGGGAGTTGCTGGGTAAAGGGAGGGAAGGATAGGAGAGGGAGGGTCAATGGAACGGCCCCAGGAGGGGCTGTGTGGCTTCTTATTCCCGTTCTCGTACCTCGTTTCCCCCGTCCTCGTACCTCGCACACACAAACTTTATGACCCTTACTTCGGCTTCGACGCCCCCTTTTTCCCCTCCCCACCCCCACCCCTTTTTTTCCCCCTTGGACGCTTACATCGGCTTAGACGCCCCTCCGCTCCAGTGCCTCCTTTCTCGGCCTCAGCGCCCCCGTCCTTGGCTTAGACGTCCCCCTCCAAGGCCTCGAGACCCCCTTCCTAGCCCTCAACACTCCCTTTCTCGGCCTCGACGCCCCTTTCCTCGCCCCTGACGCACCCTTTCTCGTCTCGGACGCCCCCTTCCCCGTCCTCTGCTAGGACGCCACCTTCCTTGTCTTCCGTCTCCTCCTCCTCCTTTATCGCCTTGGACGCCCCGTTCCCGGGCCTGGCCGTCCCTCCTGCCTCCCTCCTCACGGCCACGCCAGGAGCCTCAGCCGCTGCCGGCGTGGCAGCGTGTGCGGGCGGGCTCATATAAACATGTCGGCGCGGATATACAGGGCGGAAGTTTACGGTTATTGCGCCCGACGGGAAATAGGGTGCAGGTGTGGTAGCCGTCCCCTCCTCTCTGTCGCCCTGCAGACCCGACATTGCTTGTCTGTCAGTCTTTCCCTGGTGGGTCTGTGGTAGTGTGGGGGAGGGGGTTCCGTCTTTCCATGTGTGTCTGTGTATAATGCCGAAGCTGTGATGTACTTGTGCGGATATCTGCTGGTCGTTGTGTGTGTGTGTGTGTGTGTGTGTGTGTGTGTGTATGTGTGTGTGTGTGTGTGTGTGTGTGTGTGTGTGTGTGTGTGTGTGTGTGTGTGTGTGTGGTATCGTATATGGGGTGGTAGTGTCTGTCACACACTGTTATTGGTAGATATATCTGTGATGATGTCAGGCTCGCGATATTACCGTATGCCTCGGGTACTTTTTCTCTCTTGGTGTGGGTCTCTGAGTTTCTGTTGGTCCTTGTGTGTTCGTCTGTGTTTTTCATATTCGTGTGTGTGTGTTTCGTAGTTGTTCGGATAGATCCCAGACACCCACCGCTGGTGAGGGGACCTACACCAAGCAACAGCAACACTGTGTTGCGTAGAGCTACAGAGGTGCAGGCCAAGGTGGTAGGTGGACTTGTGTATAACACTGGGGTTAAGACGTGACTTTCTTGCGGTGACACTGTGACGTAATGATGCCTAGCACTGACGTCACGCTGGCGGGAGGTGACGTCACGGTATTGAGTGCCGGCACTGGGAGACACACACACACACACACACGACGACATGGTGGCACGAAGATGGCGTCACTAGTCGGCTGTGACGTGGTAGCTACGGTGGTCAGACGGGTCGTAATGTGGTGGCGCATGAGCGATAGCGGCTTTCGTTGAAGGGATGGGGATGACGTCACACTGGACGGCAGTGACGTAAGGAACGCCGACTGTTGACGACCGATAATGCATGAGCGTCCAGCGTTGAATGTTTATGGTGAGCGGTGACGTCGTAAATGGCTTGCGGTGACGTTAATGGTGAGTGGTGACGTCGTAACAGTGAGCATTGACGTCACACCAACAGTTTAGACCATCTCTGTTCTCCTCCTTGACCGTGTGTTTCCTTCACTTTCCTTCCTTCCCTCTCTCCTTCCTTCCTTCCTTCCTCCCTTCCTTCCTTCCTTCCTTCCTTCCTTCCTTCCTTCCTTCCTTCCTTCCTTCCTCTCTCCATCCCTTCTTTCTTTCCTTCCTTCCTTCCTTCCTTCCTTCCTTCCTTCCTTCCTTCTCCTCCTCCCCGCACGCCGCGGCCAGCGTGAGGAGGCTCGACGTTGCAATACGCCGGATAAACCCCCCGGGGACCGGCAAGACGCGGCGTGGAGTCTGTTCTTTTCTGAATATGAAATGAATCCCCCCCACCCCTGTGTGTGTGTGTGTGTGTGTGGTGTGTGTGTGTGTGTTGCAGGGAGATTTATATTAACAATCTGCTGCCTCAGACTGGAACTTCCTCTCTCTCTCTCTATCTCTCTCTCCTCTCTCTCTCTCTCTCTCTCTCTCTCTCTCTCTCTCTCTCTCTCTCTCTCTCATCCTCCGTTATCCGTAAAGTCTTTCGGAAGACTTGTTTTTTTTCCCTTAGCGGCGGCTTGTGGAGGACCCCAGGGACAAAATCCCCCGCCATCTTGAGAACCTCGGGACGAACAGTGACCCGATGGAGTATGGAGGCCTGTGTGGTGCTCCAGTGGCTCACTGGCACAGAAAGGGAACACAGCTGGACGCGACGTCCTGCTTGCAAAGATCACTATTCCCATTGAGAAAGTTCAGACGTACACTATTCGTTCTGAACTTTTGATGTATATTTATTTTTTTTTCTTCAGAAACCTTTAGGGTGCTGAAGGTAAATAGGTGAGCAGTGTCATTTCCGGCGATGACGGCCCTTGGCGTCTGTGTCTGTGGGCTTGCGATTGTAGGTCATGTCCGTAATTATACGTCTGGACACAGTAATGGTATGAGGTTGCGTCAGTAATTACCGTAGTTGATGTCAGGTCCGGTGGTGTAATTAGTGTTTACACTTACCCCCTTACTTGAGCACGGCAGCACGGGCCTGCAAGTTGACGGGTTGTGATTTCTAAGCCCTGACCCATAAAGATGTGGTCGAAGGCTAAGGCGTCATACCCTAAGGTCCTTACCGACGCGCCCTTGGGTCATGATGTAGTAACAGGGGCAGGGGTATAGCCAAGGGTAATGGTGAAATAGTGGTAGTATACGGAACTTTACGTATATCTTGACGATGGATTCGAAGGCTTGCTACTCACCACAGCTCTGCCTGTTACCTTACCTTACCTTGCGTGTGTCTTACGATGGTTTCGAAGGTCTTCTGCTTCGGTCTCGGACCTTACCTTACGTATGCCACACGATAGTTTAGGAGGTCTTCTAACCCTTACAGTTCGGTTCCGGGCCAGGCTGTCGCGTTGTCCCCTGCTCAGTCAGACTATTTGAGGACGCAGTTCGTGGGCCTGCTTAGCCAGACCACACCCCTGGCTGGTCAAGTACACTTTCTAGGTAATTATCTTCGGTGAACGGTGGCAGAGGTGCCGATTTCGGTGAGTGCCAGAATGATGACGGGAAGCGTCGACGGCGACCCTGCTGCCACTACCAGTGCCACCCACTTGGGCAGTGCCAGTGACGTTGGCATCGAAGAGGTGGACATCGGGTGATGGCACACATACACCTTCCACCCACCCCCTTCCCCCCTTCCTCCACCTTCTTCCACCCCAGAACCACCAGCATCATAACAGTGACGTCACTGAAGGGGGCACCTTGTACCTAAGTGGATTCAACAGAGGCGGCCTGTTAATGGTAGAATTAGGGGTTAGTGGAGAGAGAGAGAGAGAGAGAGAGAGAGAGAGAGAGAGAGAGAGAGAGAGAGAGAGAGAGAGAGGGGGGGGGGGAGAGGGGGGGGAGAGGGTCCTTGATATAATCAGCACCACACGCAGCGAGGAGGAGGAGCAGGAGGAGGAGGAGCAGGAGAAGGAGGGGCCTGTGTTAGGGTGGGGGTAAGGAAAGGGGGGGAACTCGGGGCCTGCAACTCGTTCAGGGATGGGGAGGAGTCGCTGCTGTCATTAGGGGTAAGGTCCTGCAGCTAGGGCGAGGTTGGTTGGAGGTGGGAGGCGGTGGGAGGTAACCGAAATTTTGGCTTATGGGTGACGCCTCCTTATTATACATAAGAAAAGAAGTATGTATACAAAGTCTGTTGTATAGAGGGCCGGCTGGACAGACAGTGGTATAGCGTCTGTTTTCTGTTTGTTGAGTCGGTCTGTTTTGTACACCGCTGGCTGGTGGTAGTGGGGGAGGTCAAAATATGCCGCAGCCTTCGAGACGTGGAGGTTTAGGAAGGGGCTTCGCTTATCCATTATGGAAAGGAACTGGAAGTGGTCGGGGTAAGGTTGGGATTCAGGCGTTCGAGAAGAGCCAGGGGTCGTAGAAGTTTGACGAGACTGGGTGGACGTTAGAATTAGACGAGACTGGGTGGACGTTAGAATTAGACGAGACTGGGGTGGACGTTAGAATTAGACATGCGAATGACTTGGATGTTAGACGAGGCTGAATGAACGTGAGAGTCACACCTTTAGGATGTCTTAGATGTTAGACTCAGATCCTCTGGATGACTTATTAGATGTTAGACGAGGATAGATGGGCGTTTCTTTGGAATCACACCCCTGGATGACTTAGAAGTTAGACGAGGTTAGATGGGGGATAGAATCCACACTTACACTAAATCATGGGTGCCTCTACAAGTCCAGATTGTACCCTGAAAGTAACCATTCTTTTTTTTCTCCCATTCAAAGTGACTTTCCACAGAACTTGTGTGTAAAAAAGAGAGAGGGAAAAAATTGTAATATAAAGTCTTCCATAATTTTTCCCCAGTTTGTAGATATTCCATATAACTCTTTTGAGGTATTCCGGCTTTGCGTGTGGGTTACGCAGGAGAACATTAAGGTAATTGCAATCCCAAAGTAATTGAGGTAATTACTCTCGACTAATCTTTTAGAATGTGCTTATCTGACCAGATTCGCGAGGAGGGTATGTGGGTCGGTGGACTCATTGCAGCCATTCCAACACCCGTTGATAGACCTAGTGCTGCTGGCCACTTAAACGCAGCTGATTGATATTTCATTTTTTTTTTGTCCTTTTTTTCCTTCGTCTGGGTGTAAGTCAACCCAGATCGAGTTAACTGTGAATACCTGTAGTTTAGTGGTTATTCCAGACCCCTTAATGGCTAAGTTCGTTTCGTGGTTGGAACGTAATTGCTTGAAGGCAGTGCGTCGTTGGGCTTAATTGCTCGCACGCTCTTCCGTTATTAAGCCAATCATATTCCCATATCGGTGATTACACCCGGACGGTAATTAGCCTCTTCATGGTTATATTGCCAGTAAAAGTTTGATTCTTGAGTAA